>NW_012110907.1:898203-902032 GCF_000951045.1 Mandrillus leucophaeus | reverse complement strand
AGTACCTTATTATTTATGTATTTATTTATTTTTTGTGGAGATGGAGTCTCACTCTGTCGCCTAGCCTAGAGTAGAGTGGTGCAATCTTAGCTCACTGCAACCTCCACCTCCTGGGTTCAAGCAATTCTTCTGCCTCAGCCTCCTGAGTCGCTGGGACTACAGGCACACACCGCCAGGCCCGGCTAAGCTTTTTTGTATTTTTAGTAGAGATGGGGATTCACCGTATTGCCCAGGCTGGTTTTGAACTCCTGAGCTCAGGCAATCCACCTGCCTCAGCCTCCCAAAGTGCTGGGATTGCAGGCATGAGCCACCGCACCTGGCCACAAGTACCATCTTTACAAGGCAGCAGGAGAAAGAGAGCACAGAGGAAAATCTACCACTTATAAACCATCAGAGAACTCCCTCACTATCAGGAGAACAGTATGGGAAACAGCCCACCTTGCCCCCAGGATCCAGTCACCTCCCACCAGTCCCTCCCTCCACATGTGGGGATTACAATTCAAGACGAGATTTGGGTGGGGACACAGAGCCAAATCATGTCAAGGCTGGAGAACTTCATGAATGACGGCACCACTTACTGAAATGGGGAAGACTGAGGAAATGGAGATTTGCAGGGAAGGAAGGGCATCAGGGCTTCTGCTTTTGACATGTGCTCTTTGACATAATTATTAGGAGTGAAATTGACATACTGTGTTTATATTGTATATTTAAGTCTGAAATTCAGGGATGAGGACTTGAGTGGGGATACTATTTGGCAGTTACAAAATGGTTTTGTGTTTTACTAAGTTTTTGTTTGTATGTTAAACTTTGTGTGTGTGTGTGTGTGTGTGTGTGTGTATGCATGTGTGTGTGCTTGATGAGAGAGAACTGGATAGGAAAAGAGAAAATAAAGAATATCAGTTTCAGTGTAGGGGTAGTGGTATATGTGTGTATTTCCCCTCTGGTGACTCCTATGCCATCTGCCTTTCTGAAGAAAACATATTGAAGAGAATACATTTTTACTCAATTACATTAAAACAGGAGATAGTGACAATTGGGAATATGTATGCAAATTTAGAAAAGACATAGTAACCCTACCTTATCTACAGGGGGGTATGTTCTAAGACCCCCAATAGATGACTGAAAACATGAATAATACCTATATATTATGTATTTCTCTATACACATATACCTATGATAAAGTTAAGTTTATACATTAGACATAATATATAAGAGATTAACAACAATAACTAATAATCAAATAGAAGAGTTATAACAATATATTATACTTTAAAGTTATATAGATGTGGCTTCTCTCAAAATATCTTATTGTACTGGTACTCACCCTTTTCTTTCATGAGATGATGTGAAGTGGTAAAATGTCTTCTTGATGAGATGAAGTAAGGTGAATGACATAGGCATTGTGACATAGCATTAGGTTACTATTCATTTCTGGCAATGCATCCAAAGGAGAATCATCTGCTTGGGTGATTCTGGGTTATCCAGCCATGACATTGTTGATGGTTGAATGTCAGGAGCAGAGGATGATGACAACTAAAAGGCAGGTACCATACACAGCATGGATACGCTGGACAAAGGGAGATTCATGCCTTGGGCAGGATGGGGCAGAATAATGCAAGATTTTATCATGCTACTCAGAATGGCACGCAATTTAAAACATGAATCGTCCGTTTCTGTAATTTTCTGTTTAGTATTTTCAAACGGCTGTTGACCACTGTAACTGAAATCACAGTAAAATCACAAGTAAGGGGGAACTACAGTATAAAGAGGCTACATTTCAACTTTTGAAGAACAATTCTCCTATTTATCACTAATATATACTTAGTAATATCTTTTAAAACATATGTAAAAATAGAGTTACCTTTGTTGAAAAAATTGAGGGATAAAGGGTAATAGAGTATATCATGTAATAGAGTAAGTAAAGGAGAATAGTATATCTGTTAAAACCACAAGGATAAATTTTAAATCCTATATTAAATTGCTAAATCATCACCTTTTCTTTTTGTACAGTTTTTCATGACATTTAGCTGTTGCTGGGGATTGTAGTTTGTTGTATTAACCTGGATGTATTTAATCAAGAGATGAAATGATCTCTGATCACCACTTTGAAAACTCAGTGGTGGAGTCGCCTTAGTGTAAAGCATGAATAGACCTCAGCAGTGCAGGAAATGGACCCTATCTGATGCCTCTGCTGTCCTGCTTCATATCTGCTTGGCCTCACCTTTGATTCTAGCCTCATGCACAGCACATATTCATGTGTGGACTTTTATTTCCTTCCTTCTATAAACATTTTACACGAGCACGTTCTTTCAGCTTTCGCTCTTTGTCCTGGGATTTCTCCCACACAGTGAATACCAATAGGAGGCCTCTTGGAAGGAAGTGAGTTAACTTCCTGGGGATAGCCCTCAACCAGTGGTAGCAAAAGGCCATGTAAAACAGGCTTTTCCCTGTCTGTCCTTATGTGGATAGTACTCAGGGTCATTCTATGTGCTCTTCAGAAAATCCCTGGTCTGGTTGTTTTGACCCTAAATGCACCCTTAATGCTAATTTTTCTTCTCTGTTTTACTATCCTCTTTTCTTCACTCCAATTCCCATGGAGCAGCTTCCACAGAAATCTCATATATATGTTTGTGAACAAGGTTCTGCTACTGGGAAACCTCATGCCTCTCTGTCTGTCTCTCTTCCTCTTACATATACAACACACAGATGCACCCCACCCCCCACCAACCCATTAAAACAAAAAATTCATTCAATGATTATTTTCTTACTGTTTATGCTGCTCCTTAGTATATTTTTTCCTTTTTTATTTCTTTCTATTCTTAAATATCTAATAGAGATGTGTCTATTCTGTTTCACATTTTGAAATTGAAACCCATTACACTTATTTTACTATGTGTTGGTGGATGATGAAAAAAATAAAGTCTAAATGATACCCAAACAACCAATCAGCCTAGTTACTTGGATCAAAATACTTCCTTGGTTCTATGATAATGAAAATGACAGTGGAACACTTTTTTAAAGAATAAATGCCCTCTCTTTTTCTTTACGTCATCACCAATGCCTCTCATCATGTTAAGCACAGAATAAAAAGGTCTTTAGAACTTACTCTCCTAGGTGCTTTATAGGTAATATCATTTAAAAATTTCTTCACAATTTTTTTTGATGTGTGCGGTATTTTTATTCTTCTCATCCTCTTTGTGCATCTAAGGCATAGAGAGGCAAGGCAATTGCCCACATTTATACATCTCGTGACTATGTGTTGAAAGAGTTGGCTATGATTGTCACTATGTAGTATGTCATTATGACATAATATTTTTAAGAAGACATATCTACAATTAGAGTAGACATCATTTAGGTATTTAAGAATGACTGTTTACTGAGTATGATATTTCTTGTATTAGCCAGATTAAGCCAGGAATAATGTTTCCCAGAAACTCTTTATATTAGTGGTTCTGGTTTAGAGTTGGCTAAACAGAGACTTTTCTATGAGATTTGTAAAGTAAAATTCAAGGGAAATCATTGCTCTCAGAATGTTGTCACAGATGCTGTGACCCATGGAAGCAGAAATACAAGTAGTTGCATGTTGTTTTCACTCTCTTAAACTCTCTTTATGCCCAGCTCTTTTCCCCAACAGCCTTTCTAATTCACCAGCAGTAGACCTAGACACATCATCAGATGGATAACTGTAGCCTAAAGGACTCCCCTTCATAGTTCCACTTTGGTTGCTGGCCATGTTTCCTTTCTCAGTCAACTGGTTGGTCATGCCTCTTATCATGCAACTCCCCTTTCAAGTCTTCATTTCCCTGGGACTTCCCACAATTCAATAAAA
>NW_012110907.1:889861-898153 GCF_000951045.1 Mandrillus leucophaeus | reverse complement strand
TTAGAGATTGTATACCAGGGTACTCTCTGTCCATAGTCAACTGGTTGGTCATGCCTCTTATCATGCAACTCCCCTTTCAAGTCTTCATTTCCCTGGGACTTCCCACAATTCAATAAAATTGAATGCCTATAATAAATCTCTTATCCTATTACTCACAGTGGTTCTGCTTCTCTGATTTAACTCAGTGATACACGTGTCAGCATATATTTATCCAAGAAAAAAATAAAGGTCTTGATCTTGTCCTCAAATAAAATATTTTTCATTTTGAAAATATAGTATCAAGTAATCATTTTGGAAAAAATCAAAATGCAATACATGAATTTCCATAATGGTATAATGGCTAACATTTGGGAGGTTATATCACATGTTTGTTATTTAAGATTTAAATAATAATATTAGTATTATTTAATACTTAATATTAATGTTTAATATTTAAATAATCATATTAATAGTATTTAATGTAAATACTTTGTTTTTTTAAGTATTTAAATACTTAAAACATGTATCACGTTTATTATATAATATTTAGCATATATTTCTGCATAAGTGCTTTTGAATATTCACATTGCTTTGAGATATAGAAAAAGATCATGATGAATGAGATAAATGACTAATACTGCTATTCAAAAGCTTTAAAACTGTAGTCACCAGAGAGCTTAAAACACAGCAAGACTATTTTAACAACCAATTAAAAAGCAGCACTCAACATTTCTAAGAAAAGCCTAAGTCAAGGAACACATTTGTACACATCATGATTTAGGTTTATATAAACTTACTACAGAGAGGACTTTGTCAAGAATCACTGTACAAGGCTGGGCGCGGTGGCTCAAGCCTGTAATCCCAGCACTTTGGGAGGCCAAGGCGGGCAGATCACGAGATCAGGAGATCGAGACCATCCTGGCTAACACGGTGAAATCCCGTTTCTACTAAAAAACAAAAACAAAAACAAAACAAAAAACTAGCCCGACGAGGTAGCGGGCGCCTATTGTCCCAGCTACACGGGAGGCTGAGGTAGGAGAATGGCCTAAACCCGGGAGGCGGAGCTTGCAGTGAGCTGAGATCTGGCCACTGCACTCCAGCCTGGGCAGAGCGAGACTCCGTCTCAAAAAAAAAAAAAAGAAGAATCACTGTACAATGTTAGCAACATGGTACCTTGTTTGAAATGACATACATTAAAAATAACAAAAGCAAATAAATCATTGATGGCATTTGAAACTGTTTCCCGACAGATGAATAAAAATATAAATTAGAGTAACAATAGTAGTTAATTAATGATTGCAGTAGTTATAATAAATATATACAAATGTATGCAAATGCTGTACATGTGTGTATATATGGCCTATATTTTATAAATTTATACTTATGTATACCATTTTAAATATTACTGTGAAAACAATTTTTCATTTATGTTATTTCATGTGATTGGATGTAGAGTCAAGAAAGGGACACACATCCAAACAAGTGAACAAAATTATGTCAATTATATAGTTTATTTGATAAATGGTGAAATAAAGTTCTCAAATTATGTGTTTTGAACATGGGAAACATATTCAACATAGACTGTGAACACAGAGTTAAAAATAGAGACTTGTAGTTGAAGACACATGGAAAAACTGGATTATGAAAAGTTCAACAGATGTCTTTATAAAAACAGGTTTAATGTACATATGAATTTGCATATTACTTGGAGGAAATAGAGTAGAGCATTTCCCAAGTTATTTGATCATAGCTTTTCTTTTGTAGTCATGTTCTACTAAATGTGATTTGGCTCATCTTGGTATAAAAAATAGAGGTAAATAATTTGCCCTCTATTATGATCGCATCTCCAAAGAAAATATTTTCATCTTCTGCTAATAAAAATAACTAAATACAACTTCTGTACTCTTACGTTTTACAATTGCAAAAATAGTTTCCGTTATGCAGCTCATTTTTCTAAATTTAAAAGTAATAATATGGAATGGGGGAAAAACTCTAAAGATGCTTTATAAATGTTTGGATGATTAAAATTAAAACACTCCAGAACTGAGTGAGCAGATTTGTCAAGTCAAATTCTCAGCATATATTTGCCTCTGTAACATATGAAGGTAGGGTAGTTATCACAATGGTCCCTAGGGTGCACATTTAGAGATTGTATACCAGGGTACTCTCTGTCCATGCAGGGGCTGTGCAATGCTCTCCGGCTGCATAGTTTTCATTTATGCAGTGTGATCGTTGCAGCCAGAAATTAGAAACAGGCTGAGATACAGGCTCTCCTCTAAGTCAGTATTTTTCTTTCCAGAACTGAATCTTAAAATTGTTGACCAAAACATTTTGCCCTTGTGGAGATGAAACTCAGGTTTATTAAAGCACCTAGGAGGACTGTTCTAGTGACATAATATCATTTTCTTCACATATATATATATATGAAATATATATAGGAAAAAATATATAGGAAATATATATGTATACATATATGTATATACACACACACTTTGCTTAAAAGAAAAATGAATCGACTTTTCATAAATGGTATTTCGTGTAACTTTCTAATTCAAGGCACCTGTGCTTGAATCTCAAAGAGAATGCTCCAGCACCAGGATGCTTAGTTTCCAATGAAAAGAGAAATTGCAAGTAGAGCCCAATATACATTGTTAATTCTTTCCTATTTCTCTGAACCTTGATATATCTAGCTTTATTTTTTAAATATAATTTTTCTCCTTATATAATATGGCATATTGACATGTCTATGTTATTATAAGATATATTTGCTTTTTTCTACTTCTCATCTCCCTTATTAAAAAGACAGCAAATGTGCCTTTGATCAAAATAATTCTGTAAGTAATAGTAATGCAAAATATCTTTTCTTGAACTTCTTATAATGGATCTGCAAGTTAACAAATGGGTATGGGTATAATAACAAAAGATTCTGCCTTGCTTGCACATTGCTTTCCCTCTTCTGTCTGATTTTAGGTTTAATTGCCACTCTATTGGGTCTTTCATTTCTTTGAAAGGTGGTGAATTAGATTCCATAAATCTTAATCAAATTAAAATTACCCTAAAATGTAATTAAAGCAATCTGAAAATGATTACCTCTAAAAGACATCTTGGTATAATGGAAACAGTAGCAAGAGGAGGATTGTCTGGATTCAAATACTCTCTGAAAGATAAATTACAATATTTTGTAAAAGCCATTTTTTAATTACAGGGCCATCATTCATCATCTAGCAAACAATAGCTACTGACAACTTAATTAAAATGCCTAATAGACATTATAAAATTGCTTGTATGATCCTTTTTGTTTGAACTATGCTAGTTTAACAAGACACCCAAATGACCATAAAAAAATTCTTAATATTCAAAATTCTTGTAACTCTATTAATTATGACTGTCTTATCAGTGATCCATTTACACCCACATTACCAGATTCTAAGACACTCGGGCATTTTCTAGCCTCTTCCATTAAAAAGTATTTCTCTACCACTGCTGCATGCATATTTATTTTTACTTCTGAAGATCTTTCAAACACACTCTCAAGCACACAAAAATACAATAAAAGATTTCCTGTAGAATATTTGTTCATTTAATCCTCTACCCTGAAAATCTTTGTATTTCTGTCTTCTCAAATAACATTTTAATTCAGTGATTTCATTTGCCTTACATTTACATTTGTTCAATGTAATTTTTGTTTGGGAGGGATTGGGTCACCTGGTATAAACGCAACTTTCTGAGAGACTGGAGGATAATATCAGTCATATGGGCAGCTAATCATGCTTATGCAATGGAATCTCTATAAAAACTATAACATCAAGGTTTGGATGAGATTCTCTTGTTGGCAATACTCCCGGTGTATTGTCACATATTCATACCAGTAGAGTAAAGCTGTGCTGACTCCACAAGGAGAGTGCAACTGCTAGCTGCATGTTTGATACCCTCCTAGACTCTGACCTATAGTGTCTCTTGGTTGATTTTAATATTTCTTTCTCTTCCATGTAATAAACCATATATGTGACTATAACAGCTTTCAGCGAGTTCTATGGGTCATTTTAGTAAATTATGAGACCTGAAGATTGTTTTGAGAACTTCCCCAAACTTGCAACTGGTGTCAGAAGAAAAGTGGTCTTGCATGGACTGTTCACTCTAACTGTGCAGTTGGCTAAATTCTCATAGTAGTGAATATCTCATTTTACTTTATAGCACTGTTTTCTTTAAACAAGTATCTATTGGTAATTCTTAACTCATTACTTAACTGTTTTTTCCTGATCTACACACTTACTAATTAATAAGACATACTTAAAGGACTAACATATGTGGACATTACATTAGGAAATCATGTGAGACTGTTGCCTATTGAGGATTGAAGATGGAACAGAGAGAATGAGGAAAATGATTAGTTATTGTTTGACAAACAATATTAGAAAAAAATAATTCAATGAAGAAACTGAAATTGCTTGAGAATGAATGTTTTCTTTAACACAAAAAATAAAATAAGGAAGAATTTAAAGCACTTAAAATTCCACATTGCAGTCTATCTCACAGACATAAATAAATAATAATTTGACTTCAAAAGAGAAATTTCTATTGTATTTGGAAAGTATAAATTAGGGATACCCCCAGGAAAAGCTGGCCGGGGGGGTGGTGGTGGTTTACACAAAGCATGCAAATAATTATATGTCCCAGGCTTCAAGTTGCAGAAGTTGCCAAGTTCCAAGTTTTTAGGTTTCAAAAAGATACTATCATGGTTTATCAGCCATTTCTTTTTAAAAAAGAAATAAAGATAAAAGTAATACTGGAAAGTGGAATAACTGTCTGGGAAAAAAAATAAATTGTCTTTAAGTCTAGAACTGAGATACCCCAAAATGGTCTCGCTTATTCAGTTTACTCTAGAGCATGTCTTTGTCAATGACTGAGTAATCTTTCTTACATCATTGAGATGTTTTATCTTTATACAGATATAGTTTCAGAATATGTAAAAATAGCCTGAATGCTTTTGGAAGTTATAAAGAAATTCAGACATAACCTCTCATCTTGTCGTCTAAATTGTCCTATTTGTTGATAAACTATCATTTCACTGGCGTCTGTTGTTCTTCCCACAAGTAAGTAAAGTGGAGCGCCATGTGTTTCTTAGATGTGATAGTTAAATTCCATGCTGAAGGCTTGTTTTCCAACTCTAAATGGGTTTTAACTAGACCTGTACTCAGAATCTCTAAGCTCCTATTCTTTTCTCTTTCTTTTTCCCTAGCAAATGTAAAATAAACCTGAAAAGAAATGAGCTCATTATGCTTTTTCATCTGAAATAAAAAGAACAGCAATACTACTCAGGGAGAAGCTGATTTTACAGCTTACGGCATTTCTTTTAATGTTTCTCTGTATTTCTTCTGGAGTCCTTGTATATGAACTTACCCAAATTCTTCAGTCTGAGTCAGCTCGCTGTTAAACTTTTAAGAAGCTCTGGTTATAACTGTAGAATTTTCCCTCAGATGTAGAGACATATTTGGCATTGACATCCTAAATGGTTTCTGATTTGCCTTTAGGTTTTGCTACTCACCAGCTTTACTACTAAGAGCTTCTGAAGTAGCTATTTTTTACGACAAAACTGACTGTAATTGCATCCTTGATAAATGATCCTTTACTGATTTTTCTGTATAGATGAGAAAGAAAATATATAGCCCAAACTTACGTAATATTCCTCTGAATTCTCATTGAACCATATTCTTTTGTATCTAAGCAATTTCTACATTTAAAAGTAGGAACTTTCTGTAGAGTTTGTAAATTATTTTTCAAAAATTGCATTATTAATTTCCAAGGGATTAAAGTATGATTAGTGTAAGATGATAAGGGTTTTAAGTAATATTTAAATTTTAATGTGGGTATTCAGAAAATTGAAGTCATTTTTCAGGCCTGATAAACCAGAGATAGACTTACCAAATAATATTAAAAACCATATTGTAATCATTTTATTGTTAAATAAAAATTAATATTCTTAGAAATGATTTTTTCCTGGCATCAAAAAATTAATATTATTTGATAAATATTTATTAAATATCTACTGGTAGATGTAATCAGGAACTTATAAGTTACAGTATGTGAGACATTATCTCTGTCCTTAAAGTATAACATGACTGAGATTAGACCAATACCTGGTATCAAAACAGAGATATAGACCAATGGAACAGAACACAGGCTTCAGAAATAACACCACACATCTACAACCATCTGATCTTTGACAAGCCTGACAAAAACAAGAAATGGGGAAAGGATCTCTATTTAACAAATGGTGCTGGGAAAACTGGCTAGCTATATGTACAAAGCTGAAACTACATCCCTTCCTTACACCTTATACAAAAATTAATTCAAGGTGGATTAAAGACTTAAATGTTAGACCTAAAACCATAAAAACCCTAGAAAAACACCTAGGCAATACCATTCAGGATGTAGGCATAGACAAGGACCTCATGACTAAAACACCAAAAGCAATGGCAACAAAAGCCAAAATTGACAAATGGAATCTAATTAAACTAAAGAGCTTCTGCACAGCAAAATAAACTACCATCAGAGTGAAAGGCAACCTACAGAATGGGGTCAATCTACCCATCTGACAAAGGGCTAATATCCAGAATCTACAAAGAAGTTAAACAAATTTCAGGAAACAAACAACCCCATCAAAAAGTGGGCAAAGGATGTGAACAGACACTTTTCAAAACAAGATATTTATGCAGCCAAAAGACACATGAAAAAATGCTCATCATCACTGGCCATCAGAGAAATGCAAATCAAAACTACAATGAGATACTATCTCACACAGTTATAATGGCAGTCATTAAAAGGCAGGAAATAACAGGTACTGGAGAGGATGTGGAGAAATAGGAAGGCTTTTGCACTGTTGGGGGGAGTTTAAACTAGTTTAACCATTGTGGAAGACAGTGTGGTGATTCCTCAAGGATCTAGAGCTAGAAATACCATTTGACCCAGGGATCTCATCACTGCGTATATACCCAAAGGATTATAAATCATGCTACTCTAAAGACACATGCACAAGTATGTTTATTGCGGCACTATTCACAATAGCAAAGACTTGGAACCAAACCAAATGTCCATCAATAATAGACTGGATTAAGAAAATGTGGCCCATATACACCATGGAATGCTATGCAGCCATAAAAGAGGATGAGTTCATGTCCTTTGTAGGGACATGGATGAAGCTGGAAACCATCATTCTGAGCAAACTATCACAAGGTCAGAAAACCAAACACCACATGTTCTCACTCATAGGTGGGAATTGAACAATGAGAATACTTGGACACAGGGTGAGGAACATCACACACCAGGGCCTGTAGTGGGTTGGAGGGAACGGGGGAAGGGTAGCATTAAGAAAAATACCTAATGTAAATGATGAGTTAATGGGTGTAGCACACCAACATGGCACATGTAGACATATGTAACAAACCTGCACGCACGCTGTGCACATGTACCCTAGAACTTAAAGCATAATAAATAAATAAATAAATATATAAAACAAAATAAAGATTAGACCAGTAGCTAAAAACAGGTGGTAAATAATGATAATTATGATAGTAAGTTTACATAGAACTTACTATGTACCAGGTATATTTTAAGCACTTCAATTATATTATTTAATTTGATTATCACAAGTCTAGGGGTTATTATTATCCACACTCTAGAAAAGAGTCATCTAAAGAGGAAGGGCACTAATTTTCTGAAGGCTTAACAGCTGTCAGATGGCAGGCTCAGATTTAGACCCCAGCAGCCTGGCTCTGGACTCTGTTCACTGCCTGAAAATCAAAAGACAGTAACATTATTGACATTGGAAAGAAAGAACAAAATAGAAGAATAAGATTTTAGGGCCAGGAAATTTTAAGTTCTTGTGCTGACTCCACAGTTTTTCAGCTGTGTGTATTAACCTTACTGCTCTATTACTTCCATCATTCATAAAATTTTAACAGCTAAAATGTCCTGAACACTTGCTGGAAATGTCTACCGGTAGGTGTGATGAGAAACTTCCTGATACTTTTCTAAGAAACTTACATGCATTATCTCATCACATACTTTCAATAAAATAATGAGCTAAAAATTGTTCATTTTGTTGCCATTTTGAAGATGAGGAAACTGAGGCCCTGACAGTTTAAATAATTTGCCTTAGGTCACATAACTAGTTTTGTTTCCTCCCCAGAGAGTATGTCTCTACATTAAGACTGTGTATGTCGCCGGGCGCGGTGGCTCAAGCCTGTAATCCCAGCACTTTGGGAGGCCGAGATGGGCGGATCACGAGGTCAGGAGATCGAGACCATCCTGTCT
>NW_012110907.1:876637-888896 GCF_000951045.1 Mandrillus leucophaeus | reverse complement strand
CCACCACACCCGGCTACTTTTTGTATTTTTTAGTAGAGATGGGGTTTCACTATATTGGCCAGGCTGGTCTCAAACTCCTGACCTTGTGATCCACCCACCTCAGCCTCCCAAAGTGCTGGGATCACAGGCGTGAGCCACTGTGCCAGGCCTTTGTTTTAAATTATTATGTGTACTCTGTGTGTGTGTTTATTGATTTAGGTGCTTGTCTGATTTGTTATAGAAAAATCATTTGCCTTAATTGCTAAGACACTCAAATTTGGGGTTTTAGGTTGCCATTTAAGATGTCTGACTAACTGAAGACACCATTCTCTGTCAAAGCCCAGGACATGTGGAGAGACATTAATTCATATGTTATGTAGTAATAGTAGTTGAAATAGACAGTCAGGCAATGCCAGAGATGAGTAACCAAAAAAAGGACATTCTACGTCAATTTATACCTTCAACCTTTTCCAGTTATATGTTATTCAAATTACAAACAAATACTCTTTGGGAGATCAAGCCAGTGACATGTTCTTTCAATTAGAATGAAAATAAGACACCCATCTTTACATACACTGCATTGGAATTACTAGATATAAACTATGGAATTCAATATATCCGTACATAAAATTCAGCATCTGCTTTGAAAATTCAATTAATCTGTTGAACAAGGATGCCTATGCTATCACTAACAGCTTAACAGTTTTATTAGTATCATAAACAGATTAAGCATTTATCTAACTCTTACCTTGTCTGACCACAACATTAATAAAATTATGTGTTTCTACCATTATCTTTAAACAAATATCATACTTTCCTATTTAAACTATTAAACAACTTTTTATTTTTTATTTTCAGAATTCAGGGTCCAAAAACAATGTGGTTTATCTCTAGAGAATTATTGATCATTTGAAAAGTCAGAAGAAGTTGATATATTCTTCCCCAAATCAATGTAGTCAAATACCAGTGTTTTGTTTATGGACAAATTTAAAAGGTGTCTGCATCTACTGAGTGAATAATAGTTACAGAAGATAAACGTTTACTGATTCTTCTTTGTAACAAGAAATCAGAGTTACTGTACAATTAGATATATACCTACTAGACCAATTGCACCAGGAAACTACTTTCCATTGGGAGAGAACACAGATTATTTTTTTTCCTTTGCCTTTTTAGGTAGTTGAGCTTTATATGAAGACTTCTGAATCTGAAGGTGGTAGACATGAGTATAACCCTGATACTACTGATGACCTCAGGAAAGAAATACAAACTCTTCAACCCTCAGTTCTCTTGTCTCTACAAGCCCATAAAGAAAACAATATAATTAGTTATCATGTAGATAAATAAGAGCGTGATAATACATCACATCTGACCCATAGGAAGAACTAAATTTTTAAGAAAGCCTATGGTTAACTTTTTGCTATGAAATCTAAATTTAACCACAGATTGAAAATCTGGGAAAATATCATCTGAATATACCAGTCATGTATTCAGAATGTTTATACAGAAAAACTTTTTTCAGCTTAAGATAATTTCATATCTAAATAATTAGATTTAAAACAAATGAGCATATACTGACCAAAACTAAAGTTAGAATTTAACTACTTCTCAACCACTGTCTTACAAGAAACTAACTAGAAAAAAAATACTACTACTTCATACATACATAATTTGAAAATACAAGTTAATTTTATATATCATTTTCAGACCAAGAAATAATGCTTCTAGAATTGCTGCTCTGAATGTTATAATAATGAATCCATCTGTGCATTTAAGGGTCTGTGGATTTTCTCAGCTTTCCCGGTTGCTCTTGGGGTAGTTCTTGGAGCAAAAGTTCACAACAACGTGTGTCTCCACATATTGTTCTGTCTGTCCGAGTGGGAGCTGCAACTGAGTCCTGCCTCCTATCGGTCATTTTTTCTAAACTATTCTTTGGTTTCCTATTTTTTTTTTCTGAAACTATTCTGATCTCCTGTTTGTGGCTTCTTTAGCATTCATCTACTGCCTTTGTTTGATAGAGAATTGAATATTTATAATAGTTTTTTGTTGGTTTTGTTGTATTTTGACAATACACTCCAATTTCATGTGTGACTTACTTCTTCACACTTCTTGATCTATTTTACTTTATTCTGAGTGTATCTGAAATGGTTATACTTTTTATCCAAACTGTGGAACTGCAGCATACCGAGCTATGCCTTTCATTAATTCATCAAGGAATTGTTACCTAAATGGAATGATACAGGCTTCCTAGCCTTACCAACAATATGAAATATTTTAAAAGAGACAAATGAATAGAAATAGATTAAATGAAATTACTGTGTAGAGTTGAAGGGTGGCTCATGGAAACCTGACAGTCAATTTTTTACCCCAGCATGTCTAGTGGAACATCATTCAACAACTTCTTTTGTTGCTCAATTGAAGAAATGTTAATTTGATTAGTGCTGGAAGGAAAAAAAAAACTGTCTAAATTATTGAGTGTATTGGTCTATAAAGTAATAATTTTTTAAAAAGTTTAAAAGTATAATTGATGTGCCCATTTTTTCAATTATTACCTTTATAAAATAAATTTACAACTTGCTCCCCAAAATATAAAATAGTCTTTCTCTTGTCTTTCTTACCCAGGCTCACTAAATTAATCACTAGATCTGTTATGCTCCCTGCTGAAACTGGATTGATTATTTTTTCCTCCTTTACTTTTACCTAAAGTTAAGCCATCCATACAGGTACCAAACCTTAGTCAACAGGAGTGTGACTTTCCCTGTCTGGGCTAATTGTCAATGATTTAAGACATACTATTTCAAAAAAGCTCTTGTACATATAGCTAAATTGTAAACTTTGGAAAACTGAAGACAGTATTGTTTTTCTTTTTTCAGGGAGGAGATAGTCATTGAATTGCATTTCTTTGGGGAATTATTTACTGAATCAACAGATAATCAGAAATTGTGATCTGTTGGGCTGTTTCTTTTGTGCTTAGTCCAATAGATTAGTAAATGCTTATTTAATAAATCACATATTCATTACTTCATCCCTATGCTGAACACCAAGTAGGATACATAGTACTCAGTAGATAAGTTGTTTAAAAATAAATGAACACATCAGTGAATAATATTCATTTCTTTAAGGATTGAGAGAGGAAGGATACTTATGGTTAATATTTTGGCGACTGTTCTGAGTAGATAACTCTACTTTCTAGGATCAACCACAATTGTCTATCACTAGAATATCTCTAAAAGCTTCCTAAGTAGATGGAGTTCATAATAATTAGGTAGAAAATGAATAATAAATTTTGATAAAATATTTAAATCACTATTTTTATCAATGACATCAAATGACCAAAATGTTATTGTCCTGGGAAACTTGTCTTTTAAAAAAACTTTGAGGATTAGGTAATTCCAGAATAATATTTAAGTTTTGTTTGTTTGTTTTGTGTGTGTGTGTGTGTGTTGTGTGTGTGTATGTTTAGACTTGAGTCTCACTCTGTTGCCCAGCTGGAGTGCAGTGGTATGATCTCAGCTCACTTCAACCTCCATCTCCCCAGCTCAAGGGATCCTCCCACCTCAGCCTCCTGAGTAACTGGGACTATAGGTATATTTGCATTATATCATGGCACATATATATATATTTTTTTTTTTTTGGTAGAGATGGGGTTTCATAATGTTGCCCCGGCTGGTCTTAAACTCCTGGACTCAAGTGTTCTACCCATCTTGGCCTCCCAAAGTGTTAGAATTGCATGTGTGAGCCACTGCGCCCAGCCATAATATTTAAAATAAGTCACAAAAACCAAACCAAAAAAAAAAGTGAGTGTCTATGATCAAGAATAGGTGACATTTGAAAGTTACTTTATAAAAGAAATACGTGGCTTCTACAACACTATGTCATATCAACCCTAGTGCCTAATATAGGAACAATCATAACTTTGAACATTGACTATGCAAAAAAAAAAAGAGGAGAGACTTCATTTTATTGTTTAAATATTCTGTTGTCATACTCCAGTATATATTAATTCAAGTTTAAAAGTTTTTGACATATTTATTAATATGGAATAAAATACATTTTGTATTTATGAGCTCATAACCAATAGTTCCATGCATGATGCTGATTAATAGCAGTGTGATAAATTGAAAACATTTTATTCCTCTAGGTATTTGATTATGATCATTGATATTAACTGAAAAAATTTCATCCTCTACCAAAATTATAGCTGCTAAAATTAATAAATATTTTACTCTTTTATCTGTAAGATTAAAATAATACCACATTCTCATGAAGATATTTGAAGAATATATTAGGTTAGATAGATAGAATGTACCTGGCATATATATAAAGAATGAATACATGTAGTGACTAATGATTTCATCATAAAAATTATTACTATTGTAATGGTTATTATGTTTTCTAGCCACTGATCCACATTTAATTTGGCCCTTGACATTGAAGAGTAGGATTTCTGGACTGGTGTGGAACTTTTTGGCATAGTACAATTCTTGTACCCTCATAATCCAAGATAGCATTTAGTTAGAATAAAAATATAACTATTTAAAACCTTAAAAATGAGAGATTGAATCATTATGGCTCACAGATTATGTATTAGTCCATTTACATGCTGCTGATAAAGACATACCTGAAACGGGGTAATTTATAAAGAAAAAAGAGGTTTAATGGACTCACAGTTCCATGTGACTGGAGAGGACTCACTATCATGGTGGAAGACAAAAGGTATGTCTTACATGGCAGCAGGCAAAAAAAGAGAGCTTGTGCAGGGAAACTCCACCTTATAGAACCATCAGATTTTATGAGACTTATTCACTACCACAAGAGCAGTATGGGGGAAACAACCATCATGATTCAACTATCTCCCAAAAGGTCCCTCCCACAACAAGTAGGAATTACGTGAGCTAAAATTCAAGATGAGATTTGGGTGGGGACACAACCAAATCATATTAGATTATTAAAAACAAATCGCAAAATATTGGGAAACAAGTATTTTCCATAAAGACATGTTCAGATTGAATTCTATTTATTAAAAAGCAGCTCTCTCCCAAAAGTATTTCTGTGGTATGCTCAGAGCAGGCAATCATCTTATCTCTAGGAGTAAATTTAAACTAAAAGTCAGCTATGAGGCTGACAACTTTGCTACAGGATAGTCTTCCAAGTCAGAAAGGTCACTAATTTGGTCTATTTGTCATGTTTAGATGGCCTTGAGCTGCTGTCTGTCTAGCCCTTTTCACTTTTTTTTT
Source organism: Mandrillus leucophaeus (assembly GCF_000951045.1). Classification (NCBI taxonomy): domain Eukaryota; kingdom Metazoa; phylum Chordata; class Mammalia; order Primates; family Cercopithecidae; genus Mandrillus; species Mandrillus leucophaeus. The sequence continues at coordinate 883,683 of NW_012110907.1, read as the reverse complement.
AAGAGACACAGTCTCGTTCTGTTGCCCAGGCTGAAGTGCAGTGGTGTGATCATGGCTCATTGCAGTCTTGAATTCTTGGGTTCAAGCAATCCTTTTGCCTCAGCCTCCCAAGTAGCTAGAACTACAGGTACACACCATCACACCCAGCCAATTTTTAACTTTTTTGTGAAGGCAGGGTCTCACTATGTTGTCCACGCTGGTCTTGGACTACTGGGCTCAAGCAATCCACCACCTTCACCTCCTGAAGTGCTGGGATTACAGACAAGAGCTACCTTGATGGGCCCCTTTTCACCCTTTTAAAGAGTTCACCTATAACTTACAGAAGTTTGCTTCCCTCTATTCAGAAACATTTTTGAGGACATTTAACATTCATGTAAACATCTTTAGATCTGCTTTCATTTCTTTATATTGCACATTTCCAAGTTCCTTGAAAGTTTCCCCATACTCCAACCTGTCTCATTCTTATTCAATATGTTCTGTAGTCTTGGTTCTGTTTGAAAAGTTCACTTTGACACACAAATTGATGACATTTTCTAATTCAGACTTTCCTCTATGGCACAGGTTTTAAAGGACTGATTATAAAGAAACTCCTCCTCCATTAAGCAAAATTTTAGGACTGTACACTACTCTTCAAGCAGTCACTAATATTGCTACAACTTAGCCTTATGGGTGGCTCTGGGCACCAAGATAATTTGGTCACACCACCACCATCTCTTGTTAGGCACAGTGACAATCCTCCATCAATTCAACTCTTACTCATTCTCCTCCTCATAAACACAATATGAAAATAATATATGTTAAAAAGCTACATTAAAAATGTTAAAAATTAAGATCTAATGTAGTAAAACATTAATTGAGCCCCATGCAGATTCAATGACTAGGGTCCAGGGGTAACACTATTATCATAATAATAAGAATAACTTTATCTTCTATATTACTTGAAGCTTTATCCTGAAATATTTAAGAACAAATTTTCTTTTTCTATGCAGAGTTTGACAATTCAGTGAACTTTATCTTAACTGAGCTCTTTATCCATAATTGAAGGGAGAAGGTGATTTTATGGGACTCAATGAAGGCTTTAGTGAAGGGGTTGGATAAATTTAGTTGAGGTGATCTTAGACTTTGATTCCTTTATCACTAAATATAATCATATTCTAGAGTCTGAATGGTGAAAACTCAAATAAGTAAAAACAAAATTGAGCTGTAGCATTTCATGTCACAAAGGCCATAGGTGGCCCTGTTCCTGCTGCCTAAAGGTGTACTTTAAACTAGGTTCACATAGGAACCGGGTTTGGACCACTGTTCTGATTAAAAATATTGGTATAGTGTGGTGTATGAGCTATCAGATATGATCCTTTTGATATATAAATCAGCTCTTGTTACATAAATATATATTCTTTTTTACACTGTTTTTGAAATAGAAGTCAGTATTTTTGCGGAAATAGTGCTATTATGCCATTAGTTCCTCTAGCCCTGAAATTGGTTGTGGATTAATTCTTTGCCTTGTCAATTTCATTTTTTTTCCTCCTGTTCTCTAAATTCATTATAGTCAAACCCTATGACTTGTACAAATATGAATTTTAGATATCTAATATTCCTCACTTTTTAAGAATGGATGGGATGTTGAATAATTAGGAATTATTATTGAAGACCATTTATCAGTATCATGATATAGAAGACATTAGGCAGGATATAACTATATGTTCATGTTTTCCAATTTGGTTTAAATTCTTAATTCCTAATATATTCTGTTCACCAGCTCAACTGAAATGCTCAAACATATAAAGAAAAAAATCACTTTAAAATTTAGTATTACCAAATAATTTAAATTTCTCCTCCTGCTAAGAGTCATATTCAAAGTATATTGATCTCAATTCACATGTATTCTAAAATCTTCCATCCTATCGACGTGGCCAGAGAGTAATGCTAATTCTACTTAGCAGTTCCTAGGCATAACCTAGAGTCAAATCTGTCACGTAAGATTATTTAGGGGTACAGACAAGCCTGGACACAACTGTAAAGTAATTAAAATCTTCTTTCAAATTTTTCCACCTTTTCTTTCAATATTCATGTCTGTATTTTTGGTTCATTATTCTTTCCTTCCTGATGCATGTTACCACATGGCAATTCGGTCTTTACTACCCTAAGAACTTTAGCCAACAGCTGCAAAACCTCCTTTCCTGTACTGTCTTCCAATGATAAATAATTGCTGTAAGGCAAATTTTCAGAAATAAATTTTTCAAGGGGCAACTAGTTATAAGGTGATTTTTTTCTTATTTTCATCTTAATAAGTCATTGTACCTGCAATCAAAGAATCAATTATCTACATATTGGTTTGTGCTGTCACATGTGGAATAGCCTGTGGGTGATTCCCACAAATCACATTAGGTTGACAGTAGATGATTGTACTTTTGTCTTTGAGTGGCTCTATTAAAATAGTTGTTTGAAATCAAACCAAGCTTCACAATTCCAATGATTACCATTGACATTAATAGGAAATCAAAGATGTAGCATATTAAGTTGCCTAAAAAGCAATAGATTTGTTTTCAACCAAATCTTTTATGATTTCAGCTATTTTCATATTTAATTTTAAAACAATTTTCAGTGAAAACTGAGTAGATACTAGGCAACTACCTAAATCAAACAGGCTAGATTTGCTTTACTCTGAGCGAAAGTTTGTTTAATCAATGGGACTGCTGTGAAAAAATAAAATTGAATGATGAAGTAAAGAATAGAGACCATTCTCAGCATTGGAAAAATCAAAATAAGACATTCAGGAGGAAAAATTTTGAAGTTTGATGAACTACTAAAACCATTCACATTTGCTCTAAGTATTTAGAAATACAAAGAGCAGAGAAGAATGCATTCAAATGTGGAACTCTGTGTTGCCCAATCTAATCGAATATTTAAGGAGACAGTTTTGAAAAACTACAAACAAAATGAGATGTATTCATTGAGCGCCTCAATATTATATACCAGTGGAATGCTAAATTCATAATTTGAGAACATAGACACTCAACACAGGGATAATCACTTATCAAGGGATCCAGAACAGGACAGGAATCAGGCAGGGGTCACTTTGCAGTCATTCCTGAATAATAGCTGTACCAGCTATGTAATTATGGAGTACCTGTGGGTATCACCAATATCACATTATGGTTCAATGCATAATGTATTAAAAAGACAATAATCATTAGCATCTATAGAATCCTTAATATGTGGCAGGACTGTGCTAATCAATTTGTATTTATCAATGATTTTCAAGTTGCCCACTGGCTACTAACATCCAAATAAATGTGATCCTTACCAAAAAAAAAAAAAAAAAAAAAAAAAATGCATTATCTTGTCTGTGTCCCAGATCCTGCATAAGAATATCGAATGGATACCTATTCTGCATTTTAACATGTGTCCAAGTGATTCTTATGCAAACTAGGGTTTGAAAAACTTTGGTGTATTATTTCATTAAATTTTTACATCAACAAAATGAAATAGGTAGTATTACTCCTATTTAATAAGTGAAGAAATCTATCTTTTAACTTAAATGATCCATAAAAACATAGTTAATTAAATACAAAGATAAAGGCCATAAATTTAAAAAGTTAATATTTAAATGTATTGATATTTTACTTCTTATATGTGTTTTGCTTTATACTGTGGATTAAATTCCAATACTTTTATTGAGCTAATATTATATGAGTGATATTATTAGAAAGAATATTGAATTGAAGGTATTAAAGAGATATACTTTTCCTCCCTGACTAGGGCACACATTTTTTCCCTATCTTTACAGAGAGAGCAGAGGAACTGAATCTCACATGTAGATAAGCCATTTACTTTTACAAGCCTGGAAACGAATCAAGTTGGGAAGGAAGTCCTGTCATGACTGTGGAAACACTTGCAGTTAGATCATAGCATCAGAGCTCAAAAACAGGAGAAAAAGCAGTATTTGGAGTAATAGATTTTTCTTTAACTTGATGGGATAAAATACCCAGGAATATGGCAGCTGGAGTGGCAATTTTAATTTTTGGCTAGAAAATGAAAAGACTGCCATTTCTCATCTATACTCATCAACACTGGTCATATGGCCGTATTAGAGATGTGGCTTTCCAGGCAATTTAAATAATGGAAATACAAGTTAGACATCCCCTATAAACACAAGGGAATTTACTAAAACCTGTAAAAGTATAGGATTGATGGGTAGTTCAGAGATCATCTGCTGGGAGGTATGGAACAAAGGGAATTTGTCATCAATTGTCCTTTACTGGCAGAAGTTTTAGATTAGGGAATGAATTCTTTCATACATAGTATTGTGACTAGTTCACAGATAAAAATCATCACAGCAGACTGCAGTCATCAGGGTATGGTGGCTGCCTAAATTGACTGAGCTGGAATGGAATGGTAAATGATGCTTTTGCTTTAGAGTAAATAAAGTGATATTCGGTAAGTCTGCTTGATGCCTTGCACCCATTTTGCCTGTTTGTTTCCAGCTATAGGGTGCTGCTAATCCTTTAGTATCTGGAAGGTAAAGAGCTTCTGAGAACTTGCAGCATCATCTTTTTGAAATATAAAATTAAATAAAGAGAAAATAATTCCTTAGTGAAAACAAATATTTTTTGATTGCAGTATAAACTTCAATTCAACAGACCTGGCAAAGAATGAAAGCAGTCTTCTACTGTGGGTAAGCTTGCATGTGACATGAAGGGATTGTTCATCTGGATATACATAGTAATAGAGGGGTTTTCTACAATCACTAAATGTGACTGAGTGAGTCAAATTGTAGCAGTTCAAGCTTTGGAACTTGAATTAGAAATGTTTCCATTTTGCAATCATTACATATTTTAGAATGAAAATGCGCAGTATGGAAAAGACGATGCTCAATCTATATTTCATTAAATGCACTTATAAAAAATTATACTCTCTAATTTGTTAGTGTTGATGCTTACAGAACTACCAACTGCATTTATCCAATACACAGCAATGACAGAAAATACATAAGTAGAAAATAGATAATTTAAAAAATAGACATAAACACAAAAATCATGTCTGTCACCAAGGATGAGTATTGGCAACAAGCTTTTGGATTTTGAATCCAAAGGGCATAATTGGCATCCCATTTAAAGAAAATGCCCCACCGCAAAGAACGTAAGCCAGATTCACTTAATGAAATAAGACTCAGATTCACAGCCTAAAAGGCTTTGATTTCTACAAAGTCTTTTACCTGAAGAAGCATTGGAAGATTGGCATGGATTAATAGAAAAATTTGGAGCAAATTGATTCAAAAAATTGATTCAGACTTTGACCCAATATCACATTTGTGACAGACTTTCTAAGCCATCAACCTGAGAGGACCTTTGGAGGCAGAGTAGAAAAGCAATCCAAAAGCGTACTTTAAACAAACCTGCACGTTATGCACATGTACCCTAGAACTTAAAGTATAATAACAATAAAAAATAAATAAAACTTTTAAAAAAAGAAATTTAAAAAAAGAGTACTTTAATAGGGAAGGCAAGCTATAGAAATCAAAAGAAAAAAATATCCAAAGTATATAAGGAAATGAAGACCTACAGGCAATAAAACAATATTCTGAAAATTAGTTTTCTGTAGGAAATGTGAAAATAATTGTGAAATTTGAAAATGAATTTAAATTAACATACATAGGCTCTAAAATCAATGAAATAAAGCAAGTTGTAAAATATAACAATAAAGTGCAAAAAGGGAAGAAAGAAAGGAAGGAAAAGAAAAAAAAGAAAGGAAGGATATAAGATTAGATGAATATACAAAGTAAATGCAGATCTCAAAATGAAAAATATAGCCATTTCAATAAAAAACAAAAATAGTAACAGTCTATGAGTGTAAATAAAGCATAATAAATGTGACAAGGAAGTGAAACTATAGAACATCATCATGAATATTATCAACATGAAGAAGATATTATATTAATACAATAATTTGAGTGACAACAGAGTTCTCATCAACAATAGAGAACACTGATTAAAGGGCTGAAGTATGTTAGAAATCTATATTATGGAAAGATAGCAGGCTAGAGTTAAGGCAAAATTAAAACTATTTTGAGACATATACCTAATAAGTGATTTTAAGCCTTTTCCAGTTTGCCCTGATAATATTCACCAGTAGCATTTGTGACTGCAGTGCTTACCCAGAGATAACTTGGCCATGCAATAGCTCACTTTTGTTATCATTTTCGCTTTGCTCTAGTATATCAACTTCGGAAACAAAAGCCATCATTCTGTTTATAGCGTTCTGTTTTTAGTAGTATTTCCATTTACAAAATATACTAATTCTTGATCGTTGAAAATGTTAAATCTTAGAAAATGTAGCATTTCTATGTGTGATATGTGTGATATTACCATCATTCTCAAATGGTTGTTGGCTAACGATTCATTTGATGAATCAGATTTTTCCAAAATAGACAATGCCGATGATTCAGATGATTCTGATATTACTTCTCTTTAGAAATAACTCCAGGAACAGTTTTTTTTTTTTTTTAATTTTTTCACATTGAAAAATCAGTCACATTTGCTTCAGTCTCAAAGAGCATGTTTAGGTAAAATGAAATAAATGCAGGGAGTGAGTTGCACATTTTTTTTTATGAGCGAAGTGTTAATACATACAAAATTTATCTGAAAGAAGTATTAAGTGATTAACTTTAATAAACAGAAGTGCACCACTGAGGAAACAATGGAATGGATGTATCTATAATGATAAAATATGCTGATAAAATTGACTGTTAAAAAACGTGTAACTCCGGCCGGGCGCGGTGGCTCACGCCTGTAATCCCAGCATTTTGGGAAGACGAGGCGGGTGGATCACGAGGTCAGGAGATCCAGACCATCCTGCTAACACGGTGAAACCCCGTCTCTACTAAAAATACAAAAAATTAGCCAGGTGCGATGGCGGGTGCCTGTGGTCCCAGCTACTCGGGAGGCTGAGGCAGGAGAATGGCGTGGGCCCCAGAGGCGGAGCTTGCAGTGAGCCAAGATTGTGGCACTGCACTCCAGCCTGGGCGACAGAGCAAGACTCTGTCT
>NW_012110907.1:870411-875247 GCF_000951045.1 Mandrillus leucophaeus | reverse complement strand
TTTGAGACAGGGTCTTGCTCTGTCCCCAGGCTGGAGTGCAGGGGCATGATCTTCTTGGCTCACTGCCACCTCCGCCTCCAGGGTCAAGCGATTCTCCTGCTTCAGCTTCTGGAGTAGCTGGTACTACATACAGGCATATGACACTATGTCCAGCTACTGTGTTTATTTTCTAACCTTATTTTATTTAAGGTCTTTATTAGAAGGTTCTGCTGAAATTAAAACATTGCCATCATTTTATCGTATGGATTATAGAAAAAGGAAAATAATTTAGGAAAATTCAAAATTTTTAAATGATTTAAATCAAATCTAACAAACTGCCAACACTGAGAAATCCTTAACTTAATAATCTACCTCAAAAACCTACAGAGATTAAAATATTAAGCAAAGAAACTTTAGAGACATTTTATTTTAAATGGAGAAGCCAACAAAGACACTCTTATTAGTATTTTCCAAGAAACCCTAAACACTGAATGAAAATAATTAAAGAACACAAAGGAAGAGATAAAAGTATTGTTATTCAAAGGCACTACATTTTTTACTTAGAAAAAACATCAAAGATATACAACAGCTAAAGCAAGCTCTCCAACACATGGCCTGTGGGCCACATGATGCCAAGGATGGTTTTGAATGCAGCCCAATACAAATTCATAAACTTTCTTAAAACATTATGATTTTTTTTTTGCAATTATTATTCTTTAACTCATCAGCTATCATTACTGTAAGTGTATTTTATGTGTGGCCCAAGACAATTCTTCTTCTTCCAATGTGGCCAGGGAAACCAAAAGATTGGATACCCCTGGAAGTTTAGTCTTCTAAAAGGTTATATGATACCAGAAATAAAAAAAAGTTATTGATCAACGACATATCTATTCATCAGCAAAAGCAGTTAGACCAAGAATAAATTCTTCTGTGTTCCTAAAAATGTGCAAAAATGTAGTTTATAAAATCTTTTTTGGATAATAAAGTGCATCCTAGACAAAAAGCCAAATATGTTTATACCGTGTTTAAAGATAATTCAATACCCAATGCTGTCAATTCTATTCAATTTATTCTACAAAAACAAAGTTAATATATTCATCAAGATTTTACTTTTCTAGAACTAGAACAATTTTTCAAAACCTCTTAGGGTTGAGTGAATGCCCAAAAATAGTAAAAATAATTCTGAAAAACATTGTAAGGAAGAGTAATGTACTGCCAAGTATTAAAACTTATTATAAAATTATAATATCATAACTTGTTATAAATAATCCAGTATATTGTTGGGGGAGAGATAAATATACAAAATTACATTTAAAAAACCCAAAAGGAACAAGCAAAAAATTCTGTTTCAAATCCAAACATATATGAAGTTTTGCATATCATACAAAAGGTAATATAAATCAACGGAGAAAAGATGGGCTATAGACTTTGGCAGGTATCACTAATCTTTACCAATATCCAATTCTCTTCCCCTTCTTGTCACATCGAAGTCTATATTTTTGGGGTGTGGGGGCACATTTTTGCTGTTGGTTAGACCATATGATGAGTTATGGCCAAAGAAATGTCAAGTGAGCTGGTGTGAAGTACTAGAAAGTCCGTGGAAAGTCCCCTAGTTTTCTTCCCTAAATACAGCCATTATGAATGGGGTTCTGAGTCATTATGTGAGAAAATCTACTTTAGAGAGAGTTATAGTAAATTACAGCAATCTTTAGAAAAGGAGAAATAAAATTTTCCTTGTACATAAACACAAAGATAGAGAAATTGTTGAGTGTCACACTATAATTGAGCCTGTTCTGCTAATATATACACATACTATTCAAATAATCAGTTATGTTTATGGATAAAATCAAATGATATTGATAAAAATACATACACATACTTACATTCATAAATTTGAGGGACTGGAAACAGAGTTTATAAAGCAGGGGACTGATACAGGAAGCAATAGAAGCTCAGGGAAACCATGTGATGATGTTGTAGTTAAAAGAGATTTTAAGAAAGGTGATACCTACTGTTTTGAAATTGATTCCTTTAGAGAACACATCCTTTTTGCTCCCAAAACGTGAGTAAAATCTGCCAGTTTCACAAATGACTTGATATAAAATCATACAAAGGGCTAAACCTCATATAGATACCAGATAGTAAATATCAAAACAGTATATATTGAAGCAACAGTCTATCACTTGAAGCAATTAAGAGATTGGAAATTAAATAGAAATTTGCGTAAGTGTGAAGATCTTTGGATTGCTTTAAGCCATGGTAAGGAGAGTTATAGGAGAAATGTTGATTGATTTTTTTCTTTAAGATCTTAAGGGATAGTGGAGTTGTAGCTAGCAGTTAAATTATTGGAATAAAACAATGGAGAAAGAAACAAAAAAGATTGTGTTTTTAGAGGATAAATTCTATAGACACATAGTGACCTGGCCAGAGACATTGCAGTCTGTTGTAGTCACCTGACTGAGGAGAGAATAAGAGCAATAACAAATAGTATCATTCATTCATTTTCATTTACTTGGTGAACTGACCTTAGTTTCATCCCTGACAATCATACTAAACTCACCATCTGTGCAAAGCAAATGCAGTTTGGGAGTCAGGAGTTTATGCTCTAATATTGCTTTATCAGTTTATTTCACAGATAATGGCACCTTAATTATTATCAATGACCTGCATGCCATTGCTTACTATTCCTTCTTAGATATGTCTTTCTGAGTTATTCAAATTGTATTGGTGTTTACCAATCTGACTCTTCCAGGAACTAATACCTACATTTCTATAAGACAGGAATTCTTCTACAAGACAGAATTCTAGGAACTAATACCTACAATTCTATAAGACAGAAGAATTATCAGACCGATTTTTCAGAAAATAAATTATACATGTCATTTTCTAGTAAGTTTTTGATAGTTTCAACTAAAAATAATAGATTCTAAAGAATTTTCTAAGTTAAAAAAGAAAACAGACAAGAAAATGTCTGGCAATGCTAATTTGGATTAAATTTGTTTAGAAAAAACACATTATACAATCTTTGAAGTACAATCTATTATGGTTAAAGAAAAGCACTTAGATTATCTGGTTCTTAATTTATATTTTAAACAAAAGTAAAAGCACACTTATTTTGCATACTTATTTAATTATGTCTATTCATTTTTCATCTTAGCCATGTGATTTTCAGAAGCGATTTCCACAGACATAAGTAGCTTTAATCTCCATATATTGAAATATCAGTGAGAAATAAACACTTCCTGTTTAATGGCTTTAACTAGAGAAACGCTTATGTTGATTAATGTCTACCAAGTTTTCCTTGATTTACTTGGAATGTGTTTTTTCTTTTCTTTTTTTTTTTTTTTTTTTTTCCCAGGCTGGAGTACAATGGCACGATCTCGGCTCACCGCAACCTCCGCCTCCCAGGTTCAAGCAATTCTCCTGCCTCAGCCTCCCTAGTAGCTGGGATTATAGGCATGTGCCACCAGGCCCAGCTAATTTTGTATTTTTAGTAGAGATGAGGGTTCTCCATGATGGTCAGGCTGGTCTCGAACTCCCGACCTCAGGTGATCCACCCGCCTCGGCCTCCCAAAGTGCTGGGATTACAGGCGTGAGCCACTGCGCCCAGCCTGGAATGTGTTTTTTCTACAAACGAATAAAACATTATGACTCACACCTGTGAGTGTATGGGATGATTTTTGTCCTTTCTTTTCTCTCATGATCTGGTTGCTAAATATGACTCATCCCATAGAGGAACATCATGGATTGATTTTCCAAGCTCATTCAAAAGTCTCCACAATTTCAGAGGAAACCTTTCTGAACACATTGGAAATCTTAACTAATTGCTTTGCTCTAGCCTTTATTTAGGACCAAAAAAAAAAAAAGTTACCTTTACAGATGAACTTATTTCCCTGAGTTTTAATTCTAATGCCACAGAAGCCAGATCAATGGCAAAGTTAAAATATAACTTTTGTGAGAGATAAATTAGAAAGTATTTTTAAATATTGGTAATGTATTAAAATGTCTGTTTCAATCCTAGCTTTAAAAGAAAAAAAAATGGCTAGATGATATTTGTCTCCCCTACTGAAAACAAAACACAATGATCCACTTTCATTTAACAGTCCCCATGCGAAGATGTAGGCACTCCATTTTAGGTCATATGTAATGCCCAGGCTTAACACTGTTCACCAAATTCTCTAGATTATATTGCCCCCAAATCTTAGAACTAAGTTTACATTAGTTTTTACTCTTTTTATCTATAGCCTATAACTCTAATTTAAGATGTTTTTATATTTACAAAATTCTAAATTAATGTTTTTTAAAACAACTTCCCAACACTCACCCCTCTAATATTTTCATAATTACTAATTGTCTGTAGTTCTGTGAATTGATTGTTCACTTCCATTGAACATTTCTCTCCTTGTGTTGAAAAACCATTAGTTAATATAATAGAAATGCAGTTAACAAGCATCCTCACTGGGATATGTAGATTTATTTAATTAAGCGAACAGTCCTTTTGGTTTTTTTTTAAAAGGAGCCACGTTCATGTCTTAGGTTAATCTTATAACCAATTGTTTTGATAATCATTCAGAACATGTATATAAAGTTTCCATAAGATCAAACATCTGCCTCCCCTCATCTGTGACACTTGGAAGGAGTCGATTGTAGCGTTGCATTGAGGAGTATGGATCCAGGAGTTCATTGCTGATGTTTGACAGCTGGATCTACTGCTTATTATGTCTGTGTCTTGAGTTGAGGCACTTAATCTATCCCCATCGCAGTTTTTTCCTTTGCAATTATTATTATACACACTATTCGTACTCTTTACTGAACTAAGAAATAAGAATGTCCCCAAAAGGATTTTTTTTTTTTTTT
>NW_012110907.1:741612-870026 GCF_000951045.1 Mandrillus leucophaeus | reverse complement strand
AAAAAAAAAGATAAAAATTAATCTTTTCTTATAATTAGAAAAATGGACCAGATCTTTGCAAGTATTTTACCTATCTGCAATGAAAAGAGATGTAAGACTGCAGATTTGTATATTAAATGCCTGCACTATAAATCTCAAAACATTCAGTTCTCCAGTACTAATTATTTCATTATGAAACCATAGCAAAATTCCTAAAACTTTCAATATTCACAAAGATGTTTAAGCTTCGCAGAGTTGAGCTGGATATCAGTCAACAAATACCACTTGGGAATAATAGGTAGAAATCTCTTTCTTAGAAACCAGGATGAAATAAAGAGACACAAGAGAAGATAAACCTTTAAATGGCTTTCAAAGTACTTGGGGAAATAAGACACATTAAAAGAAATAATGATAAAAAGCAGCAAATATCTATTAAATTAATCATTTAGAAATCTAGTGACAATATCCATACATTTTAAACACAGGTTTTTATGTTATTTATGATTTGCAAAAGATTTATTGAAACTCAAAAGATTTGTTTTTGAGTTTTTAAAAGGTCATAGAGCAGGACAGACCTGGATTCAAATTCTGGCTCTACTACTTAGTAACTATATCTTATAGGGAAAGTAGCTTACCCTTGTTTAACCTCGGTTTCCTCAATGGTACGAGGGGATAATAACATAAGGTTTAAGGCTAATTAAGATAAATAGTACACTGCTTGGTCCACAGTAACCATTCAATAAATTATCATCCACAGTGTGCCAGGCACTGTGCTAGACCGTTATGACCCTGGCATGGATAATCCAATGTGAAATGCACAGTTTAACATTGGCCATATGTATTTATCCTCATCGGTGAAAACGAAGTGACTTCCCCTCTGTCCTTCAGTAGAATTACTAATCTTTGATTACTAATCTTTGTTGATAAGGAAATCCTGGTGTTATTGCTCTGGAGCACCACAAAGAATTGTTCATGAATTAAACAGCTATTACACAGTTCAGTTCATACAAGTGGTTTTGGCAAGTTAATAATTCCTCAAAGTCCCTTCATAGTCTCTCAGAGTGAGGGGTGTGTGTGTGTGTGTGTGTGTGTGTGTGTGTGTGTCTGTGTGTCTGAGCATAGCATGCAGCCTATCCCAAATTTAGTGGAAATCTCTTTAGCCACTTTTGAAGGATACTGTAGCAGACAGACAGACTGAAACTCATCTGTTCATATAAGTAATTAATTTACATGAACTGGAGTCTGTTCTGAGAAATTTGGTAATCATGGTTTGTATAACTAACTGTAGGAAACTAGAGGAGAATCAAATCTCTGTGAGTTTCTCTGAACATTGAACTGGGGCTGGAAGGAGTGAGAGAGAATTTAGGGAATTTAAACTGCCAGTGAGAAGGAATGACAGTTTATTACAGAGTAGATAGAAATCTGTCTTTGCTTCAAATTAACAAACATTTATTAAATTACCAATAAATATCAGATGGTGTGTTAAGTACTGGGGATATAGCAGTGAAAAAGAAAAGACATTCTGTGCCTTAAGGGAGCTTTCATTTAAGTAAAAATGAGACAGAAACTGGTAATTATAATTAATAACCAGTATTTTTATGGGATAACAGCAGAGGAAGTGTAGGTAACATGGTGCTGTGGGACCCATGGCAAGAGCACTTAATGTCACTGTCAGGAATCACAAGAGACTTTTAGAAAGAAAGAGGAGTCTGAAGAGATGCAGATATGCCCAGGGCTGGACAGTCAGCGGATGAACGACATATTTAGTAAGAGTACAGTGTCTCTTCAAGTGTACTGGAATGAGTGGTCAGCAATTTGTAACTCTCATTTTTCTGACATATTTGACTTTATCGGAGAATGGGACTTTTCTCTTTTTCCAACTTTTTTCTTTTTTTTTTTTTTTTGCTTTTATAGCTCACGACACTTTTCTTTAACAATTGTTTCAATTATTAAAGATACTACCGCAGTCATCAGTGTCCCCAACCCAAACCCTTGCCCTTACTCTTTGGGACATATTTCCCGAATACCCTTTGCCAGTCAAGTTTTTTAAGTAACTGGAATAGCCTAGCACATGATGCCATTATATAATTATTGTCTAGATTTTACTTGGACCTTTTTATTAGGGCTCTATTTCTATCAGCATTGAGTCATTCTTTTTTATAGCTTTTCTTAATGTTTACAAGAAAGCATGTTTGATTTACCTCTGCACTGTGCATGTGTAAATGTTCTGAAACACAGCTTAGATGTGCAGCATTATTTAAAGGTGTTCTTTTGTGCATAATGCATAGGCATTAGGAATGAGGTAGCAGAGGGATTTTACTCAGTGAAGAGGAATAGCTTTTACATGAATAAGAGCAGTAAATTATTAAAATTCTCTACTCTAAAAATGATTACGTATAATGGATTTTCAAATGTTGAATAAAACATCTTAATTCAGACCATTGTACCAAACTTTTGAAAAAAGATTACTGTAAAAAATCCAAAATGTTAGTGAAATATATGCAGGTGTTCAACCAAATGGCCCAAAGCATAACTATTATTTTGGTTTTGCTTAAATGTTCTTCATAATTTAAAAAGCTACTATATTTTTACACTCATATTATGGTAATATCAGAGGTGTTTTATGGAGTATGGAGTATTTCATGTCACTACTTGAATTTCTACTTGGTTTAATATTAATCTTTCAGTTATACACTGGATTGCCTCTTGTCTAATGCAATGGATCATTCTCTCAGCCTCTGGAATCCCAATGATCATTGAATCCTGTCATTTCTGCTTCCTAAATAAGTTTTAATAGTCCCTTTCTTTTCTTTTTTATTTTCACAATCGTAGTCCGTGTTAGAGTCTTTGTCACCTGGAAGATGGGCATTGTCTCCATATTGACGGCTCTCAGAGCATAGAGCAGAGCTGTGATTCAATTTGCCAAGTTTATCTTTTACTTGTTTCAGTAATGCCTACATTCCAAGTGAGGTATACTTGTGAAATGGTTCACTGGAAAGTACACTTTCCCATCCTTCATATGGTTTTAATAGGACTGATTTTGCTTAAGAATATGAAAGGATGTAGATATGGTAATAAAAGCAATACCTAACATATAATGAACATTTTACACTTGCCAAGCTGTGTTCCAGAGGACTGTACATACATTATCTCACTTAATTCACACCACAACTCTCTGCGGTAAGCTTGATAACTAACATTGCTTTATAGAAAAGAAAACTAGGCATAAGAAGGCTAAGTAACCTGTCACACAGTTAGGTGGTGGAAATTTTTTCCTTTCTGTTTTCTAGGGATACCTGCTAACATAATGATTACGAGCATGACATTCAGAGCTTGTAGACTTGTGTTAAAGTCCTGCTCCAATTTTTAGTACAGTAACTGCTATAGAGGCCTTGGTTTGAAGATGGTTGTCTTCTTGCTGTGTTGTCATATGGTCTTTCCTTTTGCATACACACTATGTCCTAATCTTTTATAAGAATATTGGTCATAATAGATTAGAGTCTTCCCATACAAACCAACTTTATATTAATTACCTCTTTAAAGGCCTTATCATCAAACATATTCACTGACTGAAGCACTGGGGTCTGAACCTCAACATGAATTCAGAGGGGAAAAATTCAACCCATAATAGCATATTTGCAGCTTTTACTCATTTGAATCAATTATTTGCCCTCATGTAACTGAACTCTCTCTTGGTATTCATTGTTATAAATATTATATACATTCAGAATGCTCTCCTTATAAGGGAGAGACAATGATCTGCAAGGCATAGACTTTGCCATTATAACAACCATTCCCACACACTGGTCCCCTATTCCAGTACATCACCGTCCTTCCTCACATAATTAAGGAAGAAACTATTTATTCAGTAGAATGTCAGGCAATTTGAGTATCCTTTTGGTATTACTAATGACCTTGACATCAAACAATGGACAGACCCCATCTCTTGGACTGTTCATTCTGTGGGAAGTCAATTTTGATGTGATGAAGATACTCAAGCACCATAAAGGTATGTGGAGAAGAGGAGGTCCCCTGACTCCAACCAGCATCAACAGGCACACATGTGAGTGAGCCTCCAGCCCCAATTAATTCTTCAGATGTCTGTAGTCATTTCAAATCTTGACCACAACCCATCTGAGACCCCCAAACTGTAAAAATCCACCTAAGATATTTCTGATTTCCTGACCTAAGAAACTATAATATAATACATGTTTAATATGTGCATTTCATGTACATTCATATGTTTTATGTGCATTATTGGCCTTACACCTGAAGCAATGTCACATAACTAAAGTTTGATAGAAATATTTTATGATATTTAAATAATTTTAGAACATAGGAAATTCACCACATATGTTGTTTCCAGCTATTATTAATTATTATCTTACATTTTCACTGAATATATTAATTATGACTTTTTTAAAATTTCATCGATGTTGTTACTGGTTTTTTGCTTATTCACAAAATTGTGAAGTAATATTTTAAATCAAAGAAATGGAACAAGATGAGGGTGATGGAATGAAATATGGCATACAGAAAGGGGAGATGGGGTGGCAGGGGAAGGAGAAGGAGATCAGAAAAAGAAGAGTGTTAGATGAGGAAAGAGATTTTTGTAAAAGGGAGGAGGGAAAAACAGGGAGAGGAAAAGGGCAAATATTCTTAAAATCAAGAAAATGGAATGAAAGCATCCTGACTTGATCTGTGTTTAAATAACCTAAGATAAACCTTTATAAAAATGTACATGTTACACTGGAATTTTTTTAAAATGTTCTTTCCCCAGGGCATGCTTTGTAATTTAAATTTCATTCATTATTATATGAAAATGTAATGAAATTATCATTAAGTTTTATTTTAATTGTCTTTTTATTTTGTTTATTTTACAAGATAGAGGGAAACCAGGTGGCAAGGTAAGAAGGCAGGAAACAAAAAAGGAAAGAAAGAGGGGATAGGCAAGTGAAAGAAAAAAAAAAGAGAGTATTAAAGATGGCACCTCTACTCTTAAGACTCAGGATGAAAATCTTTACCTCAGAGTGATCACGATTCTCCCATAGTTAAAGGAATGACTGATTTTATCATTAAGCATGTAATGTTCGTTAAATGAATGAATAATGCATGTACACAGAATTTAAACACAGTAAATATTAAATGAGTAGTAATTTCTATTCTTATTAACAGGTATATTTTTATGTAAGCTATTAGTAATTAAATTCACAGGTAAAACATATTTTAGAAAAAGTGGCTTACATGAAGCTGAAAAGTGTTCCCTTGCATTTAAAATAAGTACATAAAGGGAAAACTATTTTAAAATGTATCTTTAAGATGGTGATCCCTGATTGTTTAAGTTATTTAATCTGAAGTAAAGTAACAGATAACATAACTGTGACATCCAAAGTACAATGATCTTGCCTTACTCATTTATTTCCCACAATAGAACCTAGGAATGTGCCTGAGATATGTAAGGTACTCACCAAATGTTTCCTGGTTAAAAAATTCCAAGACTGTGTATTGTGTGTGTGTGTGTGTGTGTGTGTGTGTGTGTGTGAGAGACTACCAAGTAGAAGTAAGTGCCTCAGTCTGAGCAACAAAAAAACTTAACTAACCCTTGGTTATAGCCATTTCAGTAAAGGGAATAAGCTCTCTAATCATGGCAAATATCTTTCATGGTTACTTCCCATTCCTCTCCATTTATGTCCTTAACCATAACCCATCAATGTCTTTAATGATAATACATGAGTCAATGGGAATTTGAAAATACAAGTTAATTTCTGTAATTTTCCTATGATTTACATAATTTTAAAAAATGATAGCAGTGATAACAAGGTGCTCACATGATTTAGAAAATAGCCAGCAGCCTCATATTTAAGTCTTCTCATTTTATGCAATTCTGCTGAATGATACCTAGAAGTTTGCAGATCTCAGGCAGTGCTATTATTAATTTCCTGCCAGCATTTACAACATGATCATCTATAGTCATGGACTTTGCACTTAACACTTAAGAACTCTTAAAGTATCTGGCAGGCTCTGTTGGCTGTATTTTGTTATAATAGAATGCATAGACTGGGCAATTTATAAACAACAGAAATGTATTTCTTACAGTTCTGGATGCTGGCAAGTCCAAGATCAAGGTACAGGTAGATTCAGTGTCTGATGAGGGCCCACTTCCTAGTTCACAGAGGTCCAGGTGCACACTGAGTGCTCACATGGTGGAAGGGAGCAAGGGAGCTCTCTGGAACCCTTCTTATAAGGTCACTAATCTTATTCATGTGTCCCCTGCCTTCATAACCTAATCAGTTCCCAAAATCCCCACCTCTGAGTGTCATGACATTGGGTGTTAAAAGTTAACATATTAATTTTGGAAGATACAAATATTCATTCAATGGTGTTGAGGCTCCACTAAGAACCCTATGTGTCCTGTTGAATGTACAGGCTTAAATGAATGAAGGAGGCAAGGAAGAGCCCTAAGAACGATGTTATACTTTCCTATGGTCAAGGGAATTATTTTCATGTTATTACTTTTTTATTCCTTCAAGTTTGTCCAAACTGAAATAGGTTCAGGGCTAGAAAGAACCCATAAAATACTAAAAGTAATTCAAGTGACATAACGTATTAGGCCATTCTTGTATTGCCATAGAGAAATACCTGAGAGTAGGTAATTTGTAAAGAAATTCAGCTTAATTGGCTCATGATTCTGTAGGCTTTACAGGATGTATGGTGCTGGCATGTGTTCAGCTTCTGGGAAGGTCTCAGGAAGCTTGCAAAAGTTGGGGGCAGAAGACACATCACATGGTAATACCAAGAGCAAGGAAGGGAGGGGTGCCACACACTATCAACTATCAGAAAGATAACACCAAGCCTGGAGGAAGCCATGCCCAAATAACTCCCAAGAGGCCCCACCTCCAGCACTGAGGATAACAATTCAACATGAGAGTTCGGTGGGGACAAATACCCAAACTATTAATATATCATTTTCCCCCAGCCCATCCCAAATCTGATGTCCTTCTCACGTTGCAAAATACAGGCATGCTTTCCCAACAGTCCTCCAAAGTTTTAACTCATTCCAGCATTAACTCAAAAGTCCAAAGTCTCATCAGACACAAGGCAAATCTCTTCCACCTATGAGCCTGTTAAATCAGAAACAAGTTAATTACTACCAAGATACAATGGGGTATAGGCATTGGATACACATTCCTTTTCGAAAATGGAGAAATCAGCCAAAAGAAAGGGGCTACAGTCCCCAAGCAAGTTCAAAACCTTTCAAGGCAGTCATGAAATCTTAAAGCTACAAAATAATCTCTTTTGACTCCATGCCCCACATCCAGGGCACACTGGTGCAAGGGGTGGGCTCCCAAGGACTTGGGTACCCCTGAGCCTTTCACTTTGCAGGGCTCATCCCCCAGGCCTGCTGTCACAGGTTGCTGAGTGCCTGTGGCTTTTTCAGGCACAGGGTTCAAACCACCAGTGGATCCACTATTCTTGGGTCTGGAGACAGTGGCCCCCTTCTGACAGCTCTACTAGGCAGTGCTCCAGTGGAGACTCTGTGAGGAAACTCCAGCCCCATATTTCTCCTTGGCACTGCCTGGTAGGTGTTCACTGTGGGGGCTCCACCCCTGCAGCATGCTTCTGCCTGGGCATCCAGGCTTTTCCATACATCTTCTGAAATCTAGGTGGAGGGTGCCAAGCCTCATTCAGTCTTGTACTCTGTGCACTTACTGGCTTAACACCACATGGAAGGAGCCAAGACTTATGGCTTGTACCCTCTGAAGCAGTGGACTGGTCTGTACCTGGTGTCATCTAAGCTGAGGAGAAGTGTCCCAACACTGCAGAGAATAGCAGGGCTCTAGGCAGGCCCACAAAACCATTCTTCCTCTTAGGCCTCTGGGCCTGTGATGGGAAGAGTTACTACAAAGTTTTCTAAAATGCTTTCAAGTCCTTTTTCCCATTGTCTTGGATGTTAGCATTTGGCTCCCTTTTAGATATGCAAATATCCCTAGTACCTGGTTTCTCACCAGTCTACTTGAATTCTTTGCTGAAAAACTTTTTATTTCTCTAACACATGGCCAGGCTGTAAATTTTCCAAATTTTCATTCTCTGCTTCCCTTCTAAATATAAGTTCCTACTTAAAGTCATTCCTTTGCTCCTGCTTTGAATTAGGTTGTTAGAAGTGCTCAGGTGATATTGAAGCAGTGTCATTGTCTGTGGTAAATACTCAAGGTTCATCGTTTCATGCCAAGGAAATCAAGCATGTGGACACACAAGGAATGAGGTTAAGAGTGGAGGTTTAATAGGTGAAAGAAAGAGAAAAGCTCTCTCCTGCAGGGAGAGTGGTCCTGAGCGGGTCTTCCAGGCCATGGTGAAGTGCAGGAGGTTTTACAGATGAGCTTGAAAAGGCAGTGTCTGATTTACATAGGACACATTGTTTGAACCAGGTGTGCCATTTGCATAAGGCATGAAGAGCTGGTTAGGACTAGGTGTGCCATTTGCATAGTATGTGAAAATCTAGTCACTTCCACCCTAATTTTTTATTATGCAGATGGGTTCTCTACTCGGCCAGCACCATGTTGCCTGCTTCTTTACTGTACATATGGTGACAAAGAAAAGGGAAGATGGAGCCTCCATGTTGAACATACCTAGCTTCCAGTTAGCTCTTTTTAATTAACACAGATGCTGTGATTTACCTGTGGAAGCTTCCGGCTTGCTTATCTATGTTTGCAGCTCGATTTTTCAGGTTGTTCTTTGTTAGAAAAGAAATGATTTTAAGGGCTGCTTTTGGCTAAAAGGGAGATTCTGCCAAGGACTCTGTTGGGCTTATTATCTGCCTAAATAATTTCTTTCTATCTCCTGTATCAATATCTTGACTGCTTCACGGCTCAGAAATTTCCTCCACTAGATACCTTACATTACCACTCTTTCAGTCAAACTTTCACATATCCCTAGGGGGATCTGAATAGAACACAGCCAAGTTCTTTGCAGAGGCATAAGAGGAGTGACCTTTGCTCCAATTCCCAATAAGTTTGTCATTTCTATCTGTGACCTTATCACCCTGGACTTCACTGTGCATATCACTATCAGTATTTCAGTCACAGCCATTTAACCAGTCTCTAAGAAGTTCCAAATTTTCTCTCATCTTCCTGTCTTCTTCTGAGCCCTCAAAATTCTTCCAACCTCTGCCCATTATCCAGTTCCAACGCTGCTTTCACATGTTCAGGTATCTTTATAGCAATGCCTTTCTCAATTTTCTATAGTATGTTATGTTGTTCTTACATTGTTATAAAGAAATACCTGAGACTACGTAATTTTTGAAGAAAAAAGGTTAATTGGCTCACGGTTCTGCAGCCCTTTTTAGGAAGCACGGTGCTGGCATCTGCTCTGCTTCTTGGGAGGCCTCAGGAAGCTCACAATGACGGCAGAAAGTGAAGGGGAAGCAGGCATGTCATGTAATAAAACCAGGAACTAGAGAGAGAGAGTGGGCAAAAAGGTGCCACACACTTTTAAGTAACAATTTTTCATGAGAACTCACTATCTCTAGGACAGAACTCAGCCATGAGGGATATGCCCCCATGATCGAAACCCCTCCCACCAGACCCGACCTCCAGCATTGGAGATGACAATTCAACATGACATTGAGGCAGGGACAAATAACTAAATGGCATCATATAATTCTTATATTTCTATTATTTTTCACCTGAATTTAGTTAGATATAAGTGTCCTGATAAAAGAGAAACAGTGACAGGCTGCTTCCCTCCTCAAGCTTGACAGATTGGGTTAAAGCTATTTCCAGAAAAATTATATTTAATTGAGTCTTGCATTCTTAAGGAGAGAGTCATCTAACTGTATTATTTATAACTAAGGACAATTACTTATTTGAGAGATGCTTCCCATTCATAAGAAGCTTTCCTTTAGCTGGTAGATTGTGAGATATTTTATGAATAGCAATATATTTTTTATATAAATTATTAATTCAGACAAAACCATATTTCAACTTCTCAATCTTCCAGTTATTAGTATGAAAATTTGCAAATCTCAGATCCTTTGTTCTATATTTGTTTGATTTGCATGATGCTGTGCAAACTACAAACTAAGAAACTTCCTTCCAGCACAGTCCAATTTAATGTGGATGATGTAGGGTGATGTTTAATTTTTTTCTCCTAAAAGCATTTCCTGGTACTTTATTTTTATTCAATAAATGCAAGTAATTTTATATACAACTTCCCAATTCATATTGATATTGAATAATAAATAAGAAATATCTGAAACATTTTTATTTTCTACACTATAAGAAGGCATGTTTAGAATGCCAGCTTCTGTTGTTGCTGATTTTCAGCATTATTGCAAAGATAGTGCATTCTTTCCAGTTATCATGATTTAGATCTTCCTTGATTATTTTCTTCATTTGGTTCAATATGCTAATCTAAGTTCTTTCAATTAAGTAATCAAAGTCCTACTTGGGTTTTATTTTTCTGACTTTATGTAGCCCTCTGATCCTTATGAAGTACATATCTTTTAAACAGAGAAAGCCTGTCTATCATTCACAAAGTGAGAATGATAAAGAAAACTTTATATGGCTAGCAAGCCTATCTCACTGAGTTCAATTTCACAAACCATTAACACTCTGAAAGGAGAAATTAATTTGAATGTCTGTCATATTCTAGATAGAGGAACAAAGTATTGGGAAGTATTTTTAGTTGACTTCTTTTAGAAAGGACAGAGGAATGGCAGATGAACACATATTTTTGGTAAAAAGGGTGGATATATTTTCTAACTTAATTATTCATTAAGAATAACAAAACCTCCTCAGTGTCCTTGGTATAGTACTAGAATAACTCCCAGAAAGCAATAAAGCTGAACAGAAATCTTTCTGATGAGCTCAGAGATAAATAAGAAGATGTACAAAATGTGGAATGGCATTCAAGTAGCTAGAAATATATTCAAAGAGGTATGGAGTTATAAAATTAGTGTCAAAAATATTAATAAATAGAAACAAGTACCCTTATATACATTATAAAAACCCCCAAATTAAGCATATTAAGCAAATAGAAATAGCAACTGGGCAGAAATAAACTGACTGACTGCTTTGTCTGGCAGTCATTATTCACTGGATAATAAAGTCAAATGGTAACTGTTCTTCCTTCTCTGTCTCTTCCTCCTTTTTGTTCTCCTCCTGCTTCCTGTATCCTTCCTACTATCTATCCCTTTTACATTCTCTTTCAAAGTGAGGAAGGACCTTATGCTGAGAGAAACAGAACTTAAGATTCTTATGTCAGAATCAACAAGTATAATATACAATCTGAGATACTAGGTGTGAGTCCCAAGGTGAAACCGGGGTCAATTTGTGTGTGCTGATTAGTGGTAAAAAAAAAATAACACAGATGTTCTACTACTTCTAGTACTATCACCACTGATATGCACAATTGTTATTTATTGAACACTTTGGCACTTATAAATTAGGTGAATTTTTATCAGATTGCATGACTGCTAAGTGCCAGAATGAGAATATTAAATGAAAACCATTAGATCAAAAGCCTACGCTATTAACAAGTACAATATATTACATTATAAGAAGGAAGAAATAGTTGTTGCTGTTGTTGCTGTTTATGTTTTGGAGTGGCTGTTACTTCTTTAGCCAGAAGTCTAGAAATGTTTTAGACTTCAAATTTACAGCAACTCTCTTAAGGAGGCTGAGATTGTAATAAGAAGAGATATTCCTGGGGAAGTTATGGTAGAATACTTGAAATTTTGTGATCAAGACCATTTCTTGCTCCTAAAGTGTAACCGTAAAGGCAAAGTTTGGAGAAGGCTCTGTGATGTGCATGAGGCCTGCAATCTCCTCCACATTCTCCATCTTTATTTCCCTGCTCATGCCTTCTGAAGGTACTAGTTTTAGCAAGATTTGTCTCAAATGGTCCAGGACATACACAGAACAGGAGAATTTCCCCTACTGCCCATCGTATGATCTGTTCCTGGGAGAAAGCGCTCCCATCTTGTTAATGACTTATGCGAAGCATTTAATGGCACAAAAGTTCATATTATTTTAAGCAATAGGGCTCAATATAATCCTAATTAATAAATTAGGAGAGTACTCTTAATAGAGTTGATTTATGAACAGAGTGTATCAAGATTGAATATAGAATGATGTAACCAAAATAAGCATAAAGTTCTTATTTGTATCCAGAAAAATGACTGTAAAACATAAAATAATGTGATATGGCTTAGTAGGCACCTCCGTGAAAATATAGAGGTTTTATATGTTGCACACTTCAACACTCTCAGAGTACGGGCTCTTGCATCAACAAAGATTAATTCAGATCAGAACGACAGAGCTATTTCACAGGATCTGAGTTCCCGTTTCCTTATTTGCATGGTAGATAGAGCCACTTCACAAGAAGAAATAACCTATTAAAATGTGTGAAGCTACTGGCATAAAGCAGCCAATCAAAATAATCAGTCATCGCTGCCTCTTTATCAAATCAATAAAGCTTATACAACGTGAGCCTGTATTAAAAGAACTTAAGTGTTAAGTGCAAGGGCAGTCACAATCCTCCTTTTCTTTAGTAGGCTGGAGCAAGCTGGAATGACTTTAGAGAGTTCTCATCTACCTAATAAGATGCTCAAAATCATGTCACATAGGAATCAGGGAGAAAATGATTATGTTAAAAGGTGGAAAGTACAAACATTAGTGAAAACCCACTGTTGTACAGGGCACATCATTGAAGCCTGATTTTTTTCACAAGGAAAGAAAATTTTCCCCCAGCCCTGTTCACATCTGAGTTAAAACCTCATTTTAAAGGCTTATCTTGGTATCTCAGATGTATTAATTAGACAAAAGTTGCTGGTAGTTTGGATTGACCTCATAAGATGCTATGACCAGTCATTGAAACGTAGCACTAAGAAGAAGATGGAATACAAGCACATCCTAGAAGACCAAATTATTTGCCTTTATCTTGCAAACTTTAGCTGTGAGTCTGCCACCTTCTCTACCTCTCTGATGGACTACACACACACATTCTTAAACCCTTTCAAGAAAAAAGAAATATAAAACATCAGGAGTGATGAAACTTTGACACAGAAACTTACACTGATCATGGAAAGGAGAATTTTGTTTCGTGTCCCAACTGGAAGACACACTTGCATGTTTTAGCTGATTACCCCTAGGCCTGTAGATAGGGGTCACTGTTCTGCGTTTCTTATCTATGCTGAGGCAGGGCAGAGTGAAAGAACAAGAAAACAGTGTATAGGACAGAAACTCTACCATTACATATTGAGAGCCTGCACTTAACATACTGAAAACTTTTCTGTCAAAAATATCAGCAATTTCATATTTGTCCATCAATTCTAACCTTAAATAAACAAGATAACTGCAAGAGAAGTTTCCATAAAAGAAAAACAAAGATGAATAAAGTATGTAGGTGTTATTACAAAATGTATTTTTACTTTTTAAAAACATGCTTTTAATGAAAATGAGAATCTTAATATGACAAATTGGCTTATCATTTAGGCAATTTGGCTCATTTTAATTAGGGAAGATATTTTCATTATTAACAGCAACTGGAACAATTATTGAACCACAGAGTATGTGTCTATCTGAAGCAAGGGGTGATCTCCAATACAATAAGTGATCAACTGATCAGTTCTGTCTGTGTGATATAGAAAAGAGGGCGTTATTCAACTTTTTCCTCTCCACAAAATTCAATTTTATAAAATATTTTATTAATAAAAGGCATAGGGTTTCCTTTTTATTAATACAAGTTATGGGCAAGCATGCACTTTAATTAAAATCTTCTTAATTTTTGTCTTTTATCTTATTTAGATTTCTTCCATTCTAATGAATAAATTGTAGTAGTTCAATGTCTAGGTCTGAGCTTCCCTTCCAATGCTCTCTTTCCAAATCAAATTATTAAACTGAACCTTCATTAAATTAATTACAAACCGTAATTCAGAGCAGGTTATTAAAAGAATATTATGACTTTTCTTATTTGTATAGACAATATCTTCAGTGTGATACAAACTACAGGATTTTGATGGGATTCTTATTCTAAAATATTGTAGTCATTGAAATACTGTTCATAGTTTCTGGAGAAATGTCTATTAGCCATGCAAATACAATCTATTTACTTTTTTTATTATAACGTTATTGTGCTATTACTAACAATCAAAATACATGTTCATAGTAACATCGGTAGCTTGGGTGACAGTTACTACAACATATGGTAATTCCTCTGGGTACACTCGTTTCTTTCAAATACCTAAACAAACAAACAAACAGAAAACTATGCCTGGAAAGGGAAATCTGCTCCCACAAAGCATGTTGTGGAATTTTTTAAAAAAATGCTTTTTGTTGATTCTCTTCAGAGTTTACAATGTTTTATTATCTTTTCGTGGGGAAAAGAGAGATCAGACTGTTACTGTGTCTATATAGAAAGAAGTAGACATAAGAGACTCCATTTTGTTCTGTATTTGAGATGCTGTTAATCTGTGACCCTACCCCCAACCCTGTCCTTGCAAGAGACATGTGCTGTGGTGACTCAAGGTTTAAGGGATTTTGGGCTGTGCAGGGTGTGCTTTGTTAAACAAGTGCCTGAAGGCAGTATGCTTGTGAAAAGTCATCACGACTCTCTTAATCTCAAGTACCCAGGGACACGTACACTGTGGAAGTTCGCAGGGACCTCTGCCTAGGAAAGCTAGGTATTGTCCAAGGTTTCTCCCCATGTGATAGTCTGAAATATGGCCTCGTGGGAAGGGAAAGACCTGATCATCCCCCAGCCTGACACCTGTGAAGGGTCTGTGCTGAGGAGGACTAGTATAAGAGAAAAGAAGGCCTCTTAGCTGTTGAGATAGAGAAAAGCATCTGTCTCCTGCCGGTCCCTGGGCAATGGAACATCTCGGCGTAAAACCGAGATGTTCTATTTACTAAGATGGGAGGAAACTGCTTTAGGACGGAAAGGTGGGACTTACTAGCTCAATGCTGCTCTTTATGCACTAGAAAGGTTTATGGAGATGTTTACATATGCATATCAAGGCACAGCACTTTTCCTTAAACTTATTCATGTCACAGAGATCTTTATTCATATAACTGCTGACCTTCTCCCTATGATCCTGTTATCCTGCCACTTCCCTTTTTCTAAGACGTTAAAGATAATGATCAATAAATACTGAAGGAACTCAGAGACCAGTGCCGGCGTGGGTCCTCTGTATGCTGAGTGCCAGTCCCCTGGGCCCACTTTTTCTTTCTCTATACTTTGTCTCTGTGTTCCTTTTCTCAAGTCTCTCATTCCACCTAACGAGAAACGCCCACAGGTGTGGAGGTGCAGGCCACCCCTTCACTTTTAAAAATTGTTTATTTGTGTTTATTTTGTTTACATCTGTGAAAACTCTATCTCAGAAAATTTTCTGGTAAAATATTTGCTTATGCAAAAGAAATATACAATTTGTAAACAGACACACACTTGAGGAACCAATAGAAATTTAACATAAATATTTGTCTATCTCTAGGATTCTGAAATGTCTGGGAAAATCTGATGTGTAATTGGGGTGAGCTTCCTGCAGCTTTCAGTTAACTGAGGTAATTTCCTTGGATAGATAGTGCCTGTGTGTTGCATATGTTTGGGTACATAGTCAGTGCATACTGATAAGAACAGCAAGATATCTGTGGCCTCAGGAATTCATGTCTGAACCTTATAAGAAAGCTATTATCAGCAGAATTGGAAGGGCTTGTTTTTATATTAATTTTTATTAGAGATAGTACATACCTCTATGTATATTTGCTACATTGTATAGTAATAGTATAATAACTAGAGCAGAGTACTTGGTAAGCATTTGTTAAATTAGTGAATTATTAAATTAGAGGTAATTAACAGTATCTGTCCGTAGTGAATGCCTTTATACTTAAAACGTTTCAGATGCTGGCACTGTATGATTAGAGTATCATCCAAGATAACTGAGCATCTGTTATTATATATAATAGTAAATAATTTTACAGTTTCTAATTTTCCCCAGGAAGGAAATCAGGAACCACTTCAAAATAGTCATTGTGGAGTTTGCCTGAAGTCAACAAGGTTGAACTCTACTCCACACTTTTTCAGGCATCTTCCATGAGCATCCTGTACATCCTTCCATGATGCACATGAGTATTCTGTGCATCCTGAGCTACTCAGTATCCTCCATCCTCAACAAACATTTAAAGACAATTAAAGTATAAGACAGTATAATGTATGATTTCTAAAAAGTAAATAGTTTTATGTGACCTTGAGGGCAAATGAAAGAACAAAGTCAAGGACAGAGAAAAATACTCAGTGTAGTATTTTTGTTGTGTCTCAGGCTTTGAGACAGACTTGAATGTGACCTTATGGACCAAGAAAATCTCAATATTTCTCAAAGTTTTTCTATGAAAATGGTAATTAACTTTATCCACACATAAATCAGACTGTGGGCCAGGAAGCAGGGACACCTGTTCAGTTAGTTTCCCTTTTCTTTTTTGGGAAGATATGTCTGTACTTTTAGTTTAATGATTAAGGCAATGGAACTTTTCAGTTCAAAGAAGTCTTGCTATGATGTACATTTCCTATTGTGCCATGATGCTTCAGTGTGTTCAAATAACCAACTCAGCAATCTCTCCAACATTTGCCTCTTCCCACCTCAAAAGAACATCCCCTTACAGAAAAGATAATTACATATAATTGGAGAGAAATTGACTTTATAATTATAGTCCATTGATGCGTGAATATAATTCCAACCTTATTCAGGTCTCTGGAATAAAAAATGTACATAAGTAGTATATTACTTATATGAAAATGTAACACATGTATATAAGTAATGCATTGCTTTTATAAAAAATGTAATAAGATCCTTGGTGTGGTTTGTGTTGAAAATATTTTTACTTCAATCAGGTCAAAAATGCTGACAATTACGTCTCTTCTATATTTTTCTCTTAGAATCAATTTATATTTTTGCTGGAAGAGTAGAACAGTTTAGATTAGAAGCTTAATATTAAGGTAAATTATAAGATTTGAAATGGAGCACATATGAAAAAATACTAGTCAATTATTATCTAATGGTCAATAAAATCTCAAAAGATAAATATATTAATAACATAACAATAAATATTATGGCAAGGTATTAGGTACAATTAACCACATCATGGTATATTAAGTGCCTTGATGATGACATATCTGAAAGAAGTCTTTGATTGTGGAGTTTTAAATTAAGGAGTAATATTTGAAATATTCAGAAAGAGTCCTTCAACCATAGGGAAGACTTTGCAGGGAGAGTATTTGAAAGATTTTTTAAAAGAATCAAGTGTTATCCTGTATTAGCTAGCTTTTCTTTTGAGACAGAATCTTGCTCTGTCACCCAAGCTGGAGTGCAATGGCAGGATCCCGGGTTCAAGCTATTCTTCCACCCCAGCCTCCCGAGTAGCTGAGATTACAGGTACCCATCAACATGCCCGGCTAATTTCTATATTTTTATAGAGTCGAGGTTTCATTATGTTGGCCAGGCTGATCTTGAACTCCTGACCTCAGGTGATTCGCCTGCCTCGGCCTCCCAAAGTGCTGGGATTACAGGCGTGATCCACCATGCCCAGCCTTGGCTAGCTTTTAAAGGTTGAAATAATCCAGTTCCCTTCAATTCATCGCTACCCTGACAAACACTGGTATTTCCTAAGTAATGCTTATTTACAGAGCTGCAATAACTCAGGCTGAAATTTTTTGTAACTACAGAAATGCATCTGCCTGAAAAATGTGTGCTGAGCCATGACTAGGTCATGGAATGTTTTCAAGGCCGCTTTAAATCTTGTTAGGGAAACCATTTGCAGGATGCAGTGCAGGATTTTCTATATAACCTGTACTCTCACTCTTGTTTTCTTTGGTAATTATGAAAGCAAGAGTTGATACTTAGCTGTTTGGAGATTTTCTTGTAGGTAGATATATTACATGCAGAAGAATATGAAAGTTTAATACAGGAAAAATATATTTTTTCTATAATTTTAAACCAATATTAAGTTAATGTCCTTCTGATGTGAATGTAATCTTAGCTCCCCCAGGCCTTAGTAACTCAAGAGTTTTTTTTTTTGTTTTTTTGTTTTTTTTAAATAGGTCACATTAAAAAGAATAATCTGTTTTACTCTCGTCCCTCATTTCTTCTGATGGAACAGTATCTTTTCTGCTGGCAAGGATACAAACTGAAATCACAATGAGATCGCAAACACATCTCTTCAAAAGGCACCTTTCTCACCTCCAGCCAGATCTATTAGAAAGTTGCTCACACATTATATTGGATAGAAATATATGTAGTATATACCATATAATATGGCAATATATATTTTTATGGATATGTATGTTCTTGTCACTGAAAAAGGTGTGACCACCATACATCACTGCCATTTCTCCTAGGATCTGAAGTATAATTTACATACAGTGAAAACAAACCTTTTTAGATTTATTCTGAGTAACAGCAAACATTTACATCTGTGACCACCACCACAAATCAAGATATAGAATATTTCCATTACTCCAAAGAGTTGCTTAAGGTCCCTGTTACTCAAATCCTTCTGACTGCCCTTCCCTGTTACTCACTTCCTTCTGATTGCCCTCAGTTCCTGGCAATTGCTATTCTCTCTCTTGAATATTGCCTTTTTCCTCAGAATATCATATAAATGGAACCATCCAGTATAAATCCTCCTGTCTTTGGCTTATTTCCCTTAGCATAATTCATTTGAAAAATATCAGTTTTGTCAATTGTTTAATTAGTGCCATTTACTTGTTTGTTGTTTGTTTATTATTATTATTATTATTATTATTATTATTATTATATTGCTGAGTAGTGTTGCACTTAGGAATAAAACATTTGTTTACCCATCCAAAAATTGATGGACATTGGGTCTTTTTCTAATACAGGTTTTGTGTGCAAATATAGTCTAATTTTGCTTGAGTAAATAGCTGGGAGTGGGAGTAACAGATTGCATAGTCAGTACTTTAATAAGAAACTCCCCAACAGCCCACAGACACACTATCCTGAAGGCAAGTAATCTCATGTATCTTAGCAACTAAGCAGGGCAGAGCCTGGTTAGTACTTGAACGGGAGAAATTTCCCAACCGATTTCTACAATGGTGTTCACATCCTGCACTATCACCAGCAACGTATGAAAGTCCAGGTGCTCCACATCCTCTCTAATTTTTGACATTGTTAGCTAAATTGTTGTTGTTTGTTATTTTTGTTTGTTTCAGTTTTGCCTTTCTAATAGCTATGCCTGATATCTAAAAGTAATTTTAATTTGCATTTCATTAATGATTAAATATTTTAAATATATTTTCATGTCATCTGTTTCTCTTCTTTGGTGAAGTACCCTTTAACACATTTTTCATTTCACATATTATTTATTTTCATTGCTCACTCTCTGTATATGTTGTATGCATATTAAATTCTTAACTATATAGGTGTTTTGAAAATGGTTAATCTCAGTTTTTGTCTTTTTTCTTTACCTTTCTTAACAGTATCATTTGATGAGGAGAATTTTTAAATTTTTATGAATGTCAATTTATCAGAATTTATCATTTTGCAACAATTTTGCCTTTTCTTTGAACCAAAGCCACACAGATTTCTTTCTATATTTCCTTGTAGAAGGTTTCTAGTTATAGGTTTTACATTTTAGGCTTTGATATTATTTTTACATATGTCATAATACATATTTAATAAAATTGTACCATTTTAAACTTGGTCCATTTCATGCTAATTTATGTCATAGTATATTTTTATTAGTTTTGTTTACTTTTTATTTTGAAGTAAGTATAAATTCATAGCATGCTGAAAAAAATATTTTATACAGAGGTCCCATATGCCTTTCCTTCAGTTTCGCCTAGTGGTAACATCTTTCATAACTTAGTACAATATAAAAACCAGTAAGTTAACATTGACTTGTTTTAGATTTCATCAATTTTACATATATTCATTTGTCTGTGTGTGTTTTTACAGACCTATGTAATTTTATTACGTGTGTATGCATGTAACTATCACATCCCCACTGTCTGTGCTACCCCTTTTTTGCCTAAGGTAAAACCCAACACCTTCCTTAAATCCTGGCTATCACTAAACTGTTCTCCAAATTTCTAACTTGTTATCTCAAAAATTTTATATAAATGAAGTCATATGTATAGTATGTAAAGTATATAACCTTTTGATACTTGCTTTTTAAAATGTAGCATAATTATCTTACAATTCATCCAAGTTGCTTTTCTTGTCATTGTTTTTTTTTGACACAGTTTCACTCTGTCACTCAGGCTGGAGTGCAGTAGCGTGATCTCAGCTCACTGCAACCTCTGCCTCCCGAGTTCAAGTGATTCCTATGCCTCAGCCTCCGGATTAGCTGGGACTACAGTCACCTACCACCAAGTCCATCTAATTTCTTTGTATTATTAGTAGAGATAGAGTTTCACCATGTTGGCTGGGCTCATCTCGATCTCCTGACCTCAAGTGATCCTCCCACCTCAGCCTCCAAAAATGTTGGTATTACAGGTGTAAACCACTGCACCCAGCATCCAAGTTGTTTTGTGTACCTATAACTAATTCATTTTTATTGCTGATTAGTATTCAATGATTTGAATCTACCATAGTTTAACCATTCACTTATTGCCAGACATATGAGTTGCTTGCAAGTTTTGGCTATTACAAATGAAACTGCTATTAAAATTTGTGTACAGATTTTTGTGTGAAATGAATTTTCATTTTTCTGGGATAAATGTGTAAGAATATAATTTTTTGGTTGTATGGTAGTTGCATGTTAAGTTTTTTTTTAAAAAACTGTCAAATTGTTTTGTAGAGTATTATTTTACATTCCACCAGCAACTTATGAGTGATCACTTTGCCCACATCCTAACTGTGGCATTTCTTGTTCTCATTATTTTTTATTGTAACCATTCTGATATTCAGGATAAACATCTGATTGCAAATATTCGTTTAATATTGATTTCCATAGTGATATTGGACATCTTTTTATATGCTGGTTTTCCACTTGAATTTCTTTTTGATATAATACCCGTTCATGCCTTTTATGCATTTTACTTTTTGATATTTTTTTCTGTTACATTTTGAGAGATTCATATATATTGTGGACACAAATCTTATGTTAAATAAGTAGTTTGAAAACCCGTTTTCTAGGCCGGGCACAGTGGCTCACGCCAGTAATCCCAGCACTTTGGGAGGCCAAGGCGGGCGGATCACGAGGTCAGGAGATCAAGACCATCCTGGCTAACACGGTGAAACCCCGTCTCTATTAAAAATACAAACAACAACAAAAAAAAAAATTAGCCAGGCGTGGTGGCGGGTGCCTGTAATCCCAGCTGCTCGGGAGGCTGAGGCAGGAGAGTGGCGTGAACCCAGGAGGCGGAGCTTGCAGTGAGCTGAGATCGCGCCACTGCACTCCAGCCTGGGCCACAGAGCGAGACTCCGTCTCCAAAAAAAGAAAACCCGTTTTCTCATATTTTGAAGTGTTTCGTGGAGGAAAAAATAATAATGATGAAGTCCAGCTTATCAGTATTTTCTTTTATTGATTGCACATTTAATGTCAAGTCTACAAATTATTCACCTAGTCCTAGGTTTGTTAAATTTCTCTTATTTTTCTTTAAAATTTCACTTTTAATAGTTTTACATTTTAAATATAAATATCAGATCTATTTTGAGTTAATTTTTGTATAAAGTATGAGGATTAGGTACCACTTATTTTTTAATTAAGTGATTTTTTAAATCTACGGATGCCAAATTACTCCAGTATTTTTTGTTGAAAAGACTATCTTTCCTCCTATTGATTACATAGATATACAGTAAGTTTAATATTGAAAAGTTATATTTTTCACTCTATTCTTTTTCAAAATTGTTTTAGCTATTATGATTTTTTGTCTTTCTATATAAATTTTAGAATAATCTTGTTTTTATAATGCAAAAAACTTCCTTGGACTCTGATAGAAATTACATTAAGCCTATAGATGATTTGGGAAATATTAACATCATTATTATTTTGAATCTTCCAATTCAAGAACATATATCTGTCCATTTATTTAGGCCTTTTTTGTTTCTTTCATTAGTATTTGTAATTGTCAACATACAGATCCTATACATATTTTAGACATATATGTTTATGTTTCTTTTAGAGTAACTCCAAATAGCATTGTGATTTTATTATCATTTCTACACATTTGCTTTTAATATATAGATACATGATTAATTTTTGTGTTGAGAATCTTTAACGCTACAACCTTGCTAAATTTACTTATTAATTCTAGGAGTTATTTGCTTTGTTTTCTGTTGTTGTTGTTTTTGTTGTTTTGTAGATTTCTTATGATTTTCTGTGAAGGCCAGCATATCATATGGAAAGAGGAGTGTTTTATTTCCCCTTTCTAATCTCTCTGCATGACTTTTATTTCTTTCATTTACTTTGCTGTTCTGGCTAGAACTTCCAGCACTATGTTGAATAAGGGTGGTGAAAATGGGTATCCTTGCTTTTTCTCAGTTTTAGGGTAAATTATTCAGTCTTTCATCATTAACCATGATGCTAGCTGTAGGGATTTTTTGTAGATACTCTTGATCAAATTGAGATAATTCCTCTCTATTTCTAAACACTGAGAGTGCTTTGTTTTTCGTGTTTCATAATGGATGGCTGTGAGAAAAAAAAATATATATATACACATTTGGAGAGCTAAATTATAACAAAAGCCTAACTCAAATCTGTGAAAGCAACTTGCCTGAGACCATTTGCATTTATTCCTGTATCTCCTTCTAAGTTAGAAGAAATTCTAGTCATACCAGGCTGGATCTGGAGCAAAAAACTAGTGATTTTGCTGGCAAGGAGTTCACTTAATTCTGTGAGGAAGGTGAGAATCTGTTTGAATAGCTAAAATTATAAACTGGTCTTCCAAATAAGACCAACTTATTTGGAAATGGACAATAAACATTTTCAGGTTTGTTAGTTCAACATGGTGGTAATCATACAAGGTGAGCAGTGAAACAAGAAATGTAATCAGAATCACCAAAAGTGAGAGTCCATTGGTGTGATGTAAGTTTTCTATACATCTCTGGGTGAAATGAAACTACACACAAATGTGGGTGGTAAGAGAGTGGCCCGTTAACAAATAAAATAAACAAAACCAACAACAACAACAATAACACACACACACCCCAACAAAACAAGGGAGACTTCAGAACCATTTGCAACTTTAAATGTGTTCTCTAACCCACACAGATGGAACAATGAACCGTGGCAACAAATCTTAAAAAAAAATTAGCTCTCCATACATAATTAAATATATAATTTTCTTGATTATAAGTGTCAGGAACAAGCATTTCATTTTATTATTTTTCTCTTTTTAAATTAAATCCATGTTTCCATGAAGAAACAGGCATTTTAGAGCAGTAAATAATTTTACCATTAAACACAGATAACATGATGGATAACAACCACCTATGCAATGTCCACCAATAGCACTTTAAAATTTACCCCCACATTACAACTGAACTTCCTAATTGTTCCTCAAATACAGGCTTTAGTACCAACTTGTTTTCGTCTACTCAAGAAGGTACACACAATGAAAATGAAAGTGATTGCCGGGCACAGTGGCTCACGCCTGTAATCCCAGTACTTTGGGAGGCCAAGGTGGGTGGATCATGAGATCAGGGGTTTGAGACTAGCCTGACCAACATGGTGAAACCCCATCTCTATTAAAAATACAAAAATTAGCTGGGCATGGTGGTGGGCACCTGTAATCCCAGCTACTCAGGAGGCTGAGGCAGGAGAATTGCTTGAACCCGAGAGGCGGAGGTTGCAGTGAGCCGAGATTGCACCACTGCACTCCAGCCTGGGCAGCAGAGTGAGACTCCATCTCAAAAAAAAAAAAAAAAAAAAGAGAATAGCTTTTATAGATATTGCGATTTGTTTGCACACTTTCACATTTGATACTTCTATTACTAACCCATTCTTTGTGGCACACTGCTAATTGACTCTTGTATACCATGAGAACCACTGCACTGGTGGTAACAATAGTTATTTGAAAACCAAATTTAATTAAGTAAAAATAATCGTGTTCTTATAGTGGTAATGGGAAAGCAATGATAATCCCACACCATTGTAGCCAAACGCAAAGTCACATAAGAAAAGGAATAAAAATTTTCACTTAATGGAAAGGAGAAAAAAGCAGCACTTAAACATTTCTTGTTGATTTAGACATTTTTTATCAATGACTAGAGAAAAATATAGTATCTCTTCCAGAAGAGTATGGGAAAAGAGGATTAGATGACACTCAAATTCGCTATTTATGTGTAAACATTTGTTCTTCTTACATATAAAAGTAAAACAAGTAATATAAGAAGTTGACGAGTCTTCAGAAATAGAGTCAAAGTAATCAGAAGATCAAAGCAGGAGTGAAAAAATATGAAAAAAGAAAAATATGCCTATTGTACTGGAAATTGAGCAGAACAAGGAAATCCATATTAACTAACCCGAATTCTAAGTTGGACCACTATTATATGGCAGCAAAAACTTCACTAGCATATATCACCTTCTACCCCCGTTATGAAGTCTTATGAGGTGAGGACTGGGTCTTTTTAACTTGTTTTTTCACAATATCAGATTCAAATAGAAGACCAAAAAGCATACCAAGTATTAGAGTAAAAAACATAAATATTGGAGATAATACTAAATTTCAAGCTGTAGACTAGAATAAGTCTCTAAGGAAACTCCTTCACTAATGTTATAAAAACCTACAGAAAGTGAGACTTTTCTTCACTATTCACTTGTAGACCTTTTATTTTCCTTCTTCGTTTTCCTAATACTTTCTGAGGTCTATGGCTAGGTCCTTAACAAGGCCTT
Organism: Mandrillus leucophaeus; assembly: GCF_000951045.1. Taxonomy (NCBI): domain Eukaryota; kingdom Metazoa; phylum Chordata; class Mammalia; order Primates; family Cercopithecidae; genus Mandrillus; species Mandrillus leucophaeus. Next base: position 845,202 of record NW_012110907.1, on the reverse strand, counting down.
TTATTTTGTTCTTTTCTTTCATTATCAATCTTTTAATGTAGGCGCTAATATGTCCAACTATTTAACAAGAAACTTAAAATGCACGGAGTTAAACAAATTTGTCTGGGCCGGGCATGGTAGCTCACGTCGGTAATCTCAGCACTTTCAAGCAGAGGCAGGAGACTCGCTTCAACCCAGGAGTTCAAGACCAGCCTGGGCAACACAGGGAGACCCCGTCTCTACAAATGGTAATAAAAAGAATAGGTGGGCATGGTGGCATGCGCTTGTGGTCCCAGCTACTTGAGAGACTGAGGTGAGAGAATTTGCTTGATCCCGGGTGGTTGAGGTTGTAGTGAGCCCTGATTGTACCACAGTACTCCAACCTGAGTAACAGAGCAAGACCTGCCTTCAAAACAAAACAAAAGAAAATTTGTCCAACGTGATACCTTGTTTTGTTCTACCAAAGTAGAATCTTCTTTTAGATGCAAGAGCATCTTCTTAAATGACCTATGTATCTTAAGTAAAAAATAAAAAAAAAATCATTCTGAGGAGACAAAAAGTATTTTTTGTAACAAAGGAGTGAAAGTAAGAAAAGATAAGGAATTTACCTGCCATTATACTTAAAAAGGCAAAATGAAACTTGAGGGTATATAGTTATATACTCCTAGTTTTCATTTTATTCTGACTTTATGATTGAGAAGTAGTAGAAAACAGAAATAATTCCTAATGTTTCTTTTCTTTTCTTTTCTCTCTCTCTCTTTTTTTTTTTTTTTTTTTCTTGAGACGGAGTCTTGCCCCGTCGCCCAGGCTGGAGTGCAGTGGCCGGATCTCAGCTCACTGCAAGCTCGGCCTCCCGGGTTCACGCCATTCTCCTGCCTCAGCCTCCTGAGTAGCTGGGACTACAGGCACCCGCCACTAGGCCCGGCTAATTTTTTGTATTTTTTTTAGTAGAGACGGGGTTTCACCATGTTAGCCAGGATGGTCTCGATCTCCTGACCTCGTGATCTGCCCGTCTCGGCCTCCCAAAGTGCTGGGATTACAGGCTTGAGCCACCGCACCCGGCCCTAATGTTTCAATAAAATAATTTTGCGCTTCCCATAAAGATATAGGAGAGTTCTTTTAAACTTAAAATACTCCCAACTTCCTTATTTTACCAGAGAAAATTTAAACTTGTTATGGAGGGATAATTAAAGATAATTTATCCCCTCTTTTGATTTTTCCCTAATTGTAATTGGAATGCAATGAGGACGGGATAAAACCTACTTTTAATGATTTAAGATATACTAAAAATATTTTATTGTATATTTTACTAAATAAAACATAGAATTTCACTTTATTGATCATTACCTAATACCAACTATGATAAGGCTGAGTAAACAACACAAGCCAAAAGACATTGGAATTTTCTACTGATAACAAACTGAAAATGGGTATGCTACCTGGATCTGTGCAGGTGTCTGTTTATTATGCAGGTATCTGTTTACTGCACAGGTGTCTGTTTGCATGTGTGTTTAACTGATTTTGAAAAAAGTACAGTGCAAGAAGACAAGAAGCAGTAACCTGAGGGTGAAGTCCCACTAGTAAAGTTATAAATAATAAATTTCTTCCTTCATAATTAATTTAAATAAATATCAACCTGCATTCTTAGTAAAGAAATAAGCTCAATAGATGAAAGTGTCTTCTCTCTCTCTCTCTCTCTCTCTCTCACACACACACACACACACACACACAGAGAGAGAGAGAGAGAAAGCAAGCAAGAGAGAGAAAAATCACCCAACTAGGAAAGATCTATCTGAAAAAAAAAAAAAACATTCAAATGATTGGCTAATTATTAGGCCACTCGAAAGTGACTTAAGATTATTTATTTATAGATATATTGCAATAGCTTAAAACTAACAACGAGCCGGGCGCGGTGGCGGGCACCTGTAGTCCCAGCTACTCAGGAGGCTGAGGCAGGAGAATGGCGTGAACCCGGGAGGCAGAGCTTGCAGTGAGCCAAGATCACACTTCAGCCAAGGGTACAGAGTGAGACTCCGTCTCCAAAAAAAAAAACAAAAAACAAAAAAAACCCACCGAATTGCAAAATAGAGCGTAGACGTGACAAGGTCAGGCACAGTTTAATCAAAATAATTCATGACTTGACTACAGATTTTTATGAGAAAAAGTGTAACCAATAAAGTGACTATATTTATTCTCTCTTAACCTTCTGAGATCCTAATTGAATGTATTTTAGACTGTTTGATATTGCTCCACAACCCTTGGATGCTTTTGTATTATATTTTTTTACTTTTAGACAATAAATGTATCTAAATACAAATGTCTCTTATACCCATAATAATATAAGAGACAGATAAAATGTTTTTGCCTTTTTATCTCTTAGTATTTTATTTTTTTATTTTTATTTTGGTATATTCAAATTCATTGATTTTAAAAAAATGCTTGTTTTTACATTTGCTCCTTGTCTGATGATTATAAAATAATTCAGTTTTGTAAATGTCTTTGTTATTTGCCATTCTTTTAATAGCTGGTTATTTTTACTTGCTTGTTTTGTAAATCTCTTAAGATTTTGTTGAATGCCAGGCATCATAGGCATCATGAGGTAGGAGACTAGGAGAGTAGAGACATAGATAAATGTTTTCCCCAGAAATGGGCACGCCTCTCCTTCTGCCACAAATCTGCAATGAATTATTGTAAAGGTTGAGTCACTCTCAGCAAGAGTAGAGTTAGGTGATTATTTTCAGTGGTTCATCATCACTAGCTTCAATTTTATATAGTATTGTCTTTTGAGTAAGTTGGGGCATGTGTTGCCAAAGAACTTTCTCGATATTCCTATTCTGCCTTCAGCTATCAGCCTTTCATGTACCTAGATAGCCATCTGGAAAAAATGAACTTTATATTTTACCACATGCAAAATGAATTGCAAATTAATCATAAACCTAAACCTAAATATAAAAGCTAAACTCGTTAAGCCTTTAGGAAAAATGAGGCGAAAAAAGTGTTGCTATGAGTTGGTAGTACAAAAAAGTTCTTAAAATATCTTAGAGGCCGGGCACGGTGGCTCATGCCTGTAATTCCAGCACTTTGGGAGGCTGAGGCAGGTGGATCACCTGAGATCGGGAGTTCAAGACCAGCCTGACCAACACGGAGAAGCCCTGTCTCTACTAAAAATACAAAATTAGCCGGGGTGGTGGCGTATGCCTGTACTCCCAGCTACTTGGGAGGCTGAGGCAGGAGAATCGCTTGAACCCAGGAGGCGGAAGTTGCGGTGAGCCGAGATCGTGCCATTGCACTCCAGTCTGGGCAAAAAGAGCAAAACTCTGTCCAAAAAATAAAAATAAAAAAATCTTAGAAATCCATAATTATATAAGAAACAGATAAATTCAATATCTCCAAAGTAACAAATTCTGCTGTGAGTGGGCATGATTACCAAAATGAATACAGATGCTATAGACAGGGATAAAATATTTACACAACAGATATCTGATAGAGACTAGTATATAGAAGTTATACAGAGAACAAAGAGTAGTATAGAAGAGATATTTAAAATCATACCATGATAAGATAAACACTCCAAAAACAAAGTATTTTAATATAGTTCACAAATAAAGATACGTGAATTAAATAATAAACACATGAAAACAGGGCTCAGCCTCAATAGTCATAAGAAAAAAGCAATTAAAACCAGTATGAAGTACAAAAACACACCAATAGAAAAAAATGAAAATGACTGGCAATACCAAATATTGCTAAAAGTTATTGATGATGTGAAATAACTCAAACTCTGATGCGTTGTTGATATGAGGGTAAAATGTTACACCTTAGTTTCTTATAAAACTAACCATAACCTATAGTTATACCTATCTTGTCCTTTTATAGATACATAAGAGACATTTATATGAATGCTCATTGCTTTACTCATAGCAGCACAAAACTTAAAATGGATATAGTATCCATCAGTAGAATGGTTAAATAGGCTGTGGCATATTTAGTTAATGAAATATTATTCATCAATAAAAATGTAAAAAGAACTGATAGATACAACATGATTTCAAAAATATGCTGGATGAATAAATCATAAAAATAATGTATGATTTACATAATGTTCTATAACAGGCAAAACTAATGCTCGATAAACATCAAAATAGTGCTTATTCTTGTGGGAGAGGTGTGGCCTGAGAAAAAAGCATATGTTAATTTCCTTATCTTGATAAGCTGTATTTACTTTTAATCTGATCATAAAAGATAGCGACAGTGGTTTAAGGCCATTTTAGAATCATCCTTCAATTTTCTGGAAATCCCAATAAAACAATGACAGGAAGGAGCCAGAAGATTGTGTCTTTCTCTTAATGGAGTTTTAAAATTTTGAACACTTTAATTACCTGTTTTATTACCTGCTATTGTAGGCTTAATAGTGGTTGCCCAGTAATGTTCATGTCCTAATCCCTGGAATCAGTTACTGTGTTATTTTATATAGTAAAGGAACTTTACAGACATGATTAATTTAAGGATTTTGAGGTGGGAGATAATCCTGGATTCCTGGATTATCCAGGTGGGCCCAATGTAATGATAAGACTTCTAATAAAAGTGTGGCATGAGGGTAAAAATTAGCAGTGGGAGATATGACAATAGCAGCAAGAGGTTGGAGTGATGCAAGGAAATGACCATAATCCAAGGAATGCAGGTGGCCTCTAAAAGCTGAACAAGGAAATAAAATGAACCGTCTCCTTGGTCTCCTAAAGGGATCAGTGCAATTGACATTTTGACTTCATCCCAGTGAAGTTGATTTGAAATTTGAATCTCCTAAACTGTAAGGTAAACTTGTATTCATTTAAGCTACTAATTTAGTCTTAGTTACAGAAGTAATACCAACCAAATATATCTGCCATATTCATGATATACTCTGATTAAACTCTAACTTCAAAGGTGGCATGGGTATGAAGGTTAGAAGAAAAAAACAGTGGAATATTGAAGATTTCTATTTTCCTATTTTTCATGATCTAAACAGATTGCATTAGATCATTCAGATAGCTACCTTAGAAGAATTAAATCACAGAATTACAGTGGGGAAGAAATTTGCAGACTGTTTCTCCAAATGTTTCATTTTGTAGTTGAAGAAACTGAAACCCAGAAAAGTGAATTTATTTTTCAAAAGTTTCAAAGGTGCCATAGATTCAGCGTCCAGTGTTCTGAGTATTCAGAATGCCCAGTAGGCATCCCCTATAGAAAGAAAAGATGCTGATTTACAAACTCAAATACAGTCTACTTGAAAATTTCATGTTGCCCTCAATTTAGCCTTACAGATATGTGAAGATTGTGAAGACTGAATAAAATGGGGATTTTTAAATAAATGTAATTATATAAATTGTGAACTATAAAGACAGCTGTTAGATTTAGTACTTTGATTTGTAAATGAAAAGATTTTCCCTTTGGAACCACACTACCCTATAAATTAAGTCGATTTTGGGGGGAGACATTTTGCCCTTTATTGAACAGATCACAACATTCCTATTAGTAAAGCTGACACATTGCAGACTCTGAGGCATTTATTGACTAGTTCCCACTTCATTTTCTCATAAAATGTGTCATCTATTTTTTCATATATATTAATCCTCAAGATTGAAAAATGTAGAAATACTGTGCATTTATCTTTTTCAATTAAGGGATATTTGTCAAATTTATATGTTCTTCTTTTTGGGATACTTTTGATACTAATAAAAGTGACTATCAGTTATTAACAATGTGTTTTAATGCAAATATATCTGTGAAAGTCTGTAACATGGTTGCCAAGCTGGTTTAACACTCTGGTGTAAATGACCCTGTATGTAAAGTACTGGATATATTATAGAAATCCCTTACATTTTATTTTGCACTGGCACACTTTGGTTAACTTAAAGGACAGAGTTTGAAGGAAATGTCAACTTGAGATCAAACAGAAAAGGATATTACAACTTAGTGTTGACAGAATCACTCTAAACCCATTTAAAAGAAACAGTGTCGGCTTTCTGCAAGTAGCTAACCTAATACTGCTTGCTAGTCCCTGACAAATGAAGGGTAGGGCTTATAAAATGGTAATGAAAAAAACAAAACAAACAAACAAAAAACCTCTTTTGTCCCAGAGCCCTCACCCTTCTCCTTTCAGAGGCTTTATTTTCATTTTATGTCTCTGTACACTGTTAGAAACATACATATAAATCTATATGTGTATATATATGTATAGATTTTATACATGTTTGTGTACATAATACATGTAGCTTGTGATTCCAGCAATAATGATGTCTGTGTGTGTCTATGTGTGTGTGTGAGTGTGTGTGTGTGTGTGTGTGCACACGTCTAGTCATATTGCAGGAGCCACAAGCTAAAATATCTACAAAGTTGAGGTACATAATAATGAGAAAAATGACTACAACATATACATATTTGTGTGCTTTCTGAGTAATAAAACTTGCATCACAATAAAAAAATTGAAGAGCATGAATGTCTGTACCGTTTGAATCAGGAAACCCTTACTCAGATATTTCCATATTTTATTATGAGGAATATGTTGCCAGAGAAGTAAAAATCAATGTTTTATGTAAAATCTCTTGGTTTTTATACATGGATATACTTTTCAAAAAAAAACACCATACTCTGTGCATTGAATATTTCTAATTATCAAATTCTGCCAAATGTCTTCCAATTCAATACCTATCAAAACAAAGTAAAATCATATTCTCTCCAAATTGGTTTTATAAATTTAGTGTTATATGACTAAGGCATTTTGATAAAAAGAGTCAAACTCTGTAAAATATTTGAAGAGATTTATTCTGAGCCAAATATGAGTGATGAATGGCCTGTAACACACCGTCAGGAAATCCTGAGAATACATTCCCAAGGTGATCGGACTACAACTTTGTTTTATATATTGTAAGGAGACATAAAGCATCAGTTGATATGTGTAAGATGTACATTGGCTTGGCTCAGAAAGATGGGACAACTGGAAACAGGGGCTTCCAGGTGATTTTTTGATGGGAAATTAATTGAAGGAGTTATTATCTAAATACATAGAATCAATAGAAAGGAATGTCTGGGTTACAATAAGGGCTTGTGGAGACCAAGGTTTTATCATGTAGATGAAGTCTCCAGGTAGTAGGCTTTGGAGAGAACAGATTGTAAAGATTTCTTATCAGACTTAAAGAGTCTCTTCTATCAATCTTAAAATCCCTGTTTTAATGTTAATGCTGGTTAGCTGTGAGGCATGTCAGACTCTCAACTTCCCATCATGGCCTGAACTAGTTTTTCAAGGCAACAATGGAATACCCTTGGTAGAGAGGAACGTCTATTCAGATGGTTGAGGGGCTTATAATTTTATTTTTGGTTTATGGGCATAGGTATTATCTTTTAATTTTAAAAGTCTAAATTAACTAACTTTTTAGGCTTAAATTAATTAGTAATGGTAAAATTGAGGAGCTATTTGCACACAAAAACATTCAGCACCCTTCCAGATCATTTAACAACTAATTTTTGTATTGTTCTTAAAGCCAGTACACAGTTTCCAAACATAATAATCTACTACAAATATAAGGATCAGCCTAGTTCTAATACAAAGAAATAGCATTCTAGTCTTGGGTTTGAGACAGTGTAGGGAAGAGACTTGGTTTGGGCAGACAAAAGACATGAGCAGACTCCTAATAAGTCTCACATGTCTGGACATATTCCCTCCCCTACCTTCTTGCCTCTCTTAACAAGCTGACCCAAGTCACCTAGTAGAAAGCTACCCCTTCCTAACTTAGCTGACTAGACTGAATTCTTAACCACAAAAGGAAGAACCTAATCGTTTATCTCCTTGAGTGACGCCTCCCAAGGTTGCTAAGTCAGGACTCTGACATTCCTGATAAGAATTTTACCAGATGCAGTTGAAAACTCCCCATCTCTAGATGCTTACACATCACTCTTTTCTTTGTCTTAGCTTCCTTAAAATGACAAGAGCTCAGTCTTTCAGGAAGTTAGCACCAGGATCTCTTTTCTAGTTGTTGGTTGTTGTGGTTGGTTACCCAAATGTTTATCCTTTCCAATACTGTGGGGTTTTTTATTATTATTATTTTTAATAGGTTTTTGTGGAACAGGTGGTGTTTGGTTACATTAATTACACCATTTAGTTACACCACTAAAGATTCTTTAGTGGTGATTTCTGCGATTTTCATGCACCCATAACCCAAGGAGTGCTCACTGTACCCAATGTGTAGTATTTTATCACTAACCCCCATTCCTACCCTTCCCCCCAAGTCCCCAGAATTCATTGTATTATGCTTATGCCTTTGCATCCTCATAGCTTAGTTCCCACTTATGAGTGAGAACATACTTTGTTTGGTTTTCCATTCCTGAGGTACTTCACCTAGAATAATGTTGTGGGAAGTCAGGGACCCCAAACGGAGCGACCGGCTGGAGCCGTGGGAGAGAAACATAAATTGTGAAGATTTCATTTTAATATGGACATTTATCAGTTCCCAAATAATACTTTTATAATTTCTTACACCTGTCTTTACTTCAATCTCTAAACATAAATTGTGAAGATTTCATTTTAATATGGACATTTATCAGTTCCCAAATAATACTTTTATAATTTCTTACACATGTAATCTCTTAATCCTGTTATCTTCATAAACTGAGGATGTATGTCACCTCAGGACCACTGTGATAATTGTGTTAACTGTACAAATTGATTGTAAAACATGCATGTTTGAACACTATGAAATCAGTGCACCTTGAAAAAGAATAGAATAACAGCGATTTTTAGGGAACAAGGGAAGACAACCATAAGGTCTGACTGCCTGCGAGGTCGGGCAAAAAGAACCATATTTTTCTTCTTGCAGAGAGCCTATAAATGAACGTGCAAGTAGGGAAGATATTGCTAAATTTTTTTCCTAGCAAGGAATATTAATATTAATACCCTGGGAAAGGAATACATTCCTGGGGTGAGGTCTATAAATGACCGTTCTGGGAATGTTTGTCTTATGCGGTTGAGATAAGGACTGAGCTATGCCCTGGTCTCCTGCAGTATCCTCATGCTTACTAGGGTGGGGAGAAACCCCACCCTGGTAAATTTGTGTTCAGACCAGTTCTCTGCTCTCGAACCCTGTTTTCTGTTGTTTAAGATATTTATCAAGACAATACATGCACCACTAAACATAGACCCTTATGAGTAGTTCTGCTTTTGCCCTTTGTCTTGTGATCTTTGTTGGATCCTTATCAGGAGTTCTGCTTTTGCCCTTTGCCTTGTGATCTTTGTTAGACCCTTAGTAGTTCTGCTTTTTGCCCTTTGAAGCATGTGATCTTTGTACCTACTCCCTGTTCTCACTCCCCCTCCCCTTTTGAAACCCTTAATAAAACTTGCTGGTTTTGAGGCTCAGGAAGGCATCATGGTCCTACTGATATGTGATGTCACCCCCAGCGGCCCAGCTATAAATTCCTCTCTTTGTACTCTTTCTCTTTATTTCTCAGCTGGCCGACACTTATGGAAAATAGAAAGAATCTATGTTGAAATATTGGGGGTGGTTTCCCTCGATAGAATAATGGTCCCCAGTTCTATTCAGATTACTACAAATGCCATTATTTCATTTCTTTTATGGCTGAGTAGTATTCCATGGTGTGTGTGTATATATATTCACAATTCTTTATCTACTCATTGATTGATGGGCATTTGGACTGGTTCCATACTTTTGCAACTGCAAATTTTGCTGCTGTAAATGTTTGTGCAAGTTTGCAGCTGCTCCCTTAAAATTTCTCGAGTAGCAAGCCTATTAAACCTTGTCTAAGAAAAATGCATGTTTGTCCTAGTGTTAATTTTTATTTACACGAGAGCCAGAGAACTTGGAAGCCCAAGCTGCAGTAACAGGTTGATATGTTTAATAGTATGATATGATTACTAATGAGGACAAAATTCTTTGTCTGTTTATTTGCTCCCTAAATATAGTAAATTCATAAGAATTAGATTATGCTTATATTGGTGGTTTATTGATATTAGAAAAGAGATGTTTATTTAAATCTTGATGAAAGTATTTCAGGCTCATCATTCCTTTTCATGTATTCTTAATTTTCAGCAGAGAAAGAATATTCTTAAGGAAACTTGAAATACTATAAAATTTAGTAATTTAGTTGTTATGACATAGATATTATAATTCTAATTATGATTAATACACTAGGATATTTCAAAATAGCAGTTACATTTTTCAGAATTCTTAGATGAATCACGATATATGTTTGTTCTTGTTTTTAAATTGTTTATTAATTCATTTATTTTATAAATCTCTTCCCAAAATGTATAGGTTAAGAATTTGGAGGCTTCACCTATACACGGACTACAGCTAATAGTGGAAGGTGTGAAACTGATTTGGCTGAAATGTTCATTCACTTTAGTTCCATGAATCCAAACTGTACCCCAGTGAATGCTCCATGAGCCAAGACCATAGGTACAGAAAAGGAATTCATTTCTTTTGTAATGGACTTGATAAATATAATGTTAAGCCTTTGAGACAATATAAATGGACACTGAATCCAGCTGAACATTACTATATCAATGACTTGAAAACAACAATGATGCTTTAATTTTCAGGTACAGGTGTTGTAAAAGTGCACATTCCTCAATGTTTAGATACCACTTAAAAGTGTATGTCAGCCACAGACAATTACTAAATATATGCAAAGACAGACTCAAAGCCACTTTATAGAGCTGCCCCTGCCTTCTTCTTTCTCCTCTGAAGTTCTTTCTCTTCCTGGTGAAAAGTTTTCCAAACCCCTTCCCTCTACCTTGGGAACGTTTCTTTAGGCATTTAGTACATCACATTTTTTGGAAGCTTCCCCCAAATTTTTTGTCTAAATTAGGCAACTATTAATTCTATGGTAATCTATAGAATATGTTTAGGTGGTGGCCCAGAATCTTAGCTGTGTTCACTACATTTTGATGCTGGGTTCACTATCTTCGAAGTAGTGAGTGACAGATTATTTCAAGGACCATAATTAATTTGATAATACATCACTTAGCTGAGATGCTCAACAGACATTTCTTAATCAGGCTGTTTGTCACCGAAGGCAACTAGTTGTGGTTGGAGTGCCTCAGTGGCCAGAGGGGATTAATAATCTAAGGTTAAAACTGAAATCTACTCATTGGACATCTCATCTAGTCACAGCCTGAAATTTAACATATACGACACTTCCTTTGAGCCATCAAGCATTAATTATATGCCAAGAGAACAGTTAAAATTATTCATGAATATAGATGCATTGTACTTTACATTTTTCTCATTGATATTTAAAAGAAATATTTCTCTGTTTTTTTTTTTATGTTTCTGAATTCATAGATATGGACATGAAGCTTAGATAGAAAATCAATAGGTTTTTAATATTAGAAAATTTTTAAACATGTATTTACTTCTTTAGGTTATGTGCACTATAAATATTTCAACGTTTTTGTTTGTTTCAAAGCATTAAGTTCCACTATCTAACAAATATGTTTGTGTGTGTGTGCACACATGTGTGCTTGTGTGCATTTGTATGCATGTCTTTGGGGGGAAAGTTTTTTCCTGATAAATATAAATAACTAAAGCTAAGTTTCTAAAACCCAGCTAAGCCAATTTTCCCATATTCACTTCAGTGAGATTTGCTAAAAATATCTACTATTGCTAGATACAAAATCTCATTCGAAGATCTATGATCCCATTCATGTGCAGACCCTCTTTTCTCTCAGTAGGAAACATATAAAATTAATCCATCCATTTGAAGATGTTCTGTGCTTATTTTTGAATTAACATTTCAAAAAAGTAATACATTATTAACCTTCTGTTTTAATGTAATATTTCTAAGTATTGCTACATGTACAGCTGCATTCTTCTTTTGATATATATTTATTTAATATTTTAAATTGAGTGACAAGTTTCCCAACATTAAGACATTCTAATAAATCATGCAGAATTTTGAATCAGAAAATAGCTATTTCTTTCCCAAGCAATTATAAAAATGATTCTGAAAGCATTTCATATAGTCTTAAATTTAAAAATTACCTCTCTGTAATAAAATATTAATAAATTTTGTTATCTAAATTTATTTTCAACATTATTTAATTCACATAAATTATTTTTCAGAAACTTCCTGTGAAAGGGATTTAACTTTTGGATATCAATTCTACAATGTTTTCTTCACCTAACTTAATAAATTTAGCTTAAAATGGTCTCAATAATATTGACATAATAATTACAATAAGGGTGATGTCATTGATGACTTAGAATAAAGGGTTTTCTGAACCAAGATAATAGTAATACATCCTACAAGTAATTTTTTATATAATCTTTAGCCACTGCTTACTCTTACCATTTTAATAATTTCAGAAACTTCAACTCTTAAGCAATTAACTAAAACAACATCTAGTTAAAAGTTTCACCTTTGTGCTAATTGTCTCATTATCAACTTGGTTAAACTGGAAATTGTTTCCTAGAATCTTTTTTGGGGAATATGTTTCTGGGCTATAGTTGGTCAAAAGAGAAACTAGCACCAAATTCAGGAGTGGGCAAGAAATCAGAGATTTTTATGTATAAGCAGTATTTGTGTCCAAGTACAGTGATATCAGATATAAAAGTGCTTCATGTCTGTATTGTTTTTAATCTAGCTCCTCTTCCTAATGGCTGACTTTGCTAACCATCAGCAGCCCCAGACACCATGGATACAAGCCATGTAGTCAACTATGGGGTTTTACCTGTGGTAAAAGCAGGTTGGACAAAGATCGTAGCACTGGGCAAAAACCAGCAGGACCAAACTTCACTTCGGAAAACTCAGTTTTTCAGTGATGACACCTTTTTAATCTATAAAGTAAAGGTGATATAACTATATTAAAATGTATTTCGAGCTTAAAATACTAATCATTTGAAACAGCAACTTATATACTATATCATATTAAATGTATGTAGTCAGAATATATTTTACTATTACAGGCCTCCTACCAACATGACACTACCCATAATAAAGTTGGTTATTTTGTCTAAATGGGGACATTTTAATTCAAATCTTCCAAATTGTTTTCTTTATGTTAGGTTTCATTTATTGAAGGCATTTTCTGGTATGAGACATTTCATTTGATATTCCGGACATGGTCTATACTGTACCAAGCCCCAAATGGATAAAAACAGAAAGCAGCAGTATAAAGGTAAAGTTTTTTCTGTGGTGAGGGGGAGACTCAAAGTGTTTTTTGTGGTGAGGGGGAGAAATTAAAGCCCCCAAATTAGTAATGAGGATAATTGTAATATGATATGATGATATCTAATATGACATAATAAAATAATATGAGGTTAAGTCCATGTTGTAGATTGAATTGTGTCCTCCAAAAGATACGTTGAAGCCCTACCCCCTGATTCCTATAGATGCACTATTTTTTTTGGAAATAGGGTCATTGTGGATATAATCTAGACCAGATGAGGTCATAACGGGTTAGGGTGGATTCTAATGCAGTGACTAGGCTTTTCATCAGAGAAACTCTGGGGATATTTACGCTCAGAGACACAGATGCAGAGAAGAAGGCCATGTGAAGGCAGAAACAGAAATTGTAGTGATGTTGCCATAAACCAAGGAACTTGCTGCCAAATTGCCAGCAACAGCCAGAAACCAATTAGGAAGCAAGAAAGGATTCCTTCCTGGAGCCTTCAGTGAAAGTATGGCCCTGTTGACACCTTCATTTCAGAACTCTAGTTTCCAGAAGTATTAGAGAATAAATTTCAATTGTTTTAAGCCACCAGGTTTCTGGTAATGTTTTACCACAACCCTAAGATAGTAATATAGTCAGTTTTTACTAAGTATTCTCATTAAAACACTAGATCTGCAGAATTTAAATAGATTACTTCAGGGGATAAAAGGTTTGTAGTCAAATAAATGTTCAATAACCTAGGTTTTATTTATAAAATTGGCTGGGTTTAATTGTTGCATTAAAATGCCATGTGTGCATTGTTAAATTTATATGGCATTTTCAAAGCCATTTGTAAAATAAGAAAAGATTTTAAGGTAGTATTCATAGAATTGGCTATCTTAAATGATAAACTTTTGAAAACACTGCTAGAAGCCAACTTAAATTCTAAAAACAAAATGTATATCCAAATAATATTTACACGTAATTAATTAAGTCTTATCCCAGAACTATAAAATTCTGGTAGAACATTAGATAATGTATTACTGTTATAAAATAGAAGCATAAATAAGACAAGTATCAATGTTGTAGTCATATGTATGGTGAAGATACTCAACAGAAAAAAAAAAACAGGTTGCTATCTATAAATTCTGTAGAATTGAGAGAATGTTAATAATAAAGCTCAAGAACCATCTTACTGCCCTCAGGAATATGAAAATTTCTATCAATACATTTTTACTTTTATTACAAAATATTGATCTGAAAATTCCAGTCAATGCAATCACCTAAAGAGTTATATTTATTCAAAAATGAGGATATTCAATTATCATGTTAAAAGAAAAACATTTGATCAGTTGAATTTAACAGTTTTTAATTGAAAAAAGAATGATTTGCTCATAGGACAATCCTCCACCTTCCAAGCAGAATAGGTTCACAATGACTCTGGGACTTCCACGTGGTTGGAGATTTGGCTACTTGTTACAAGAGTCCATTTACATTTCCAGTTAGATTACAGTTCACTATGTATGGAGAGACCTTTAGGCTGAACTTAAAATATATAAGGAAGCAGCTTTAGGCTAAACTTAATTTAAAAATTCCTGCCTTTTGGTTAATCTCTCAAAATTAAGAAGTTGATCAAAACTTTAGGCATTGATGTCATTCTTTCACCATTGTAAATAAAGTAACTTTGTCTCAATTCCACTGGAAAATAGCAAAACCGTGGGTTTTGTAAGCAAAGAGAACAACAGTAAAAAAAAAAAGAAAAATAACTGATTGGTTACTTCAGGTCACTTTTCTTTAAAGGTTAGAGCAGAAAGGATTTCCTTATTATTCTGTGATCTCCTATTTTCAGAAGACAAAAAGAAGTTTGTTTTGAGATCTCTTTGCTTCCTTAGAGTTTCCATTTGATTATACGGCATCTAGCAGAATGACTCCATTTTGTTTGGTCTGGTCTTTTGGGGCCTAGTGCTCGAGTTCAGCCTGAAATAATGGTCTCTTATAGTTTTGTTTAATAATCGTTGTATGCAGAAAACATCATCTACCCAAAATACTTTAGAGAACCAGTTGAAAAATACTAAAATCTAATGAAGTCATTGCGATATTTGGTCAATTTTAATGATATATGTGTTTTTAATAATGGAAAAAGATACAAACGATATATAGTAGGTAACTGAATATATAACATAGCATATAGTGAATATGTAAAATACAAGTTTTATATTAAATTATCTTACAAAAAAACTAGAAAAGAAATCGAAAGTTTCATATTAATCTTTTTGTTAAGTAGAGGTATAATAAGAGGTGATTTCCTTAGGACATTTTTTCAAATTATTTCTGTGGGATATGAACTAATTATATACAAATACACATATATAATTATATATATGATTTATGAGGAAAAAAGTTACCATAATATGAGTTATGTTGTTTTTCAGTTCCCATAATATGAGTTATGTTATGTTTCATTTAAATGACACATATAAATGAAATTTCTTTTCATTTAGTAAAAATGAAGAAAAATAGTTTTGTCTCATTTCAGCTATAAATTTTCCTCCCGTTTTCCCTTTTCTTTACCCTCTTGTTTCTCCTCCCATTCCTCTCCCAACCCCCTCAATCCTAGTCTTCTCTTTTTTGTTCTTTTAACTTGGTATTTGAATACCAAGTTTTTTTGAGCAGCGTCAATTATTTAGACTGATATTCAAATACGGGGTTTTAGATTTTTGCATTTTTGTTCTACATTGCATGAATTACAGAGGAAAGTTTTCTGAATGGTAATACTTGTGTTATTCAAAGGGGAAGATATTACTTGGCATAATACCTGGAGGAGGTCTATTTTCCATTTTCATCTGCTTTTTCTCTTCCCTTTTCAGCTACTTTTAAGATTAGGATGATAGGGCTAAAACAGTTGGGCAAGTACAGGCTTAAGAGAAAAATCTGGGCTCTGGAACATGATTCTATAACAGCTGAGTTGCACTCTTCTTACTAGGCAAAAGGTTGTGTGGCAGTGAAAGAGGAGAGGAGAGGTATTCCTTTTTTTGTCTTGCTCTGTCACCCAGGCTAGAGTGCTGTGGCGCAATCTGGGCTAACTGCAAGCTCCGTCTCCTGGGTTCATGTCATTCTAGGAGAGGTATTCTTATGAGACATGGGGTTGGCGTAACAGGGACCAATTATAACCTAAATGACTACTCAGGAAAACAGACGTTTCACAAATCACAAATCGATTGTTTCACAATCAATACACCAGTTCGGAGAACAAAGTCTACTTTACTTTCAAGAAACAAATCCTGATAGATTACTGAAGAAGCCTTTGATTTGGTTTAATTTTGTGTTAATGTACCTAAACCCCTAATCTGATTTCCTACAGGTGTCTTGGGGAGAGTGACCATCTCTTGTCTTCCTGGTTCATGCATAAAATTCCTTGGGGTTTCTTTAGACACCAATTGCTACTCCCCCTGGCTGTGTTACTCAGGTGGGAAAATAGTCAGACAAAGATATTTTTGTGACAATATCCATGTTGTAGTGATGTACTTAAGGCATACAATAAAGTAGATAGATATATGAGATACTGACTTACACCTGAACTTGTTCTTCAGTTTAAACCTGGACCACAGGAATGCTTGTGCCTCAACAGGCAGGACCTCTTTGACATTCCACATCCAAGTGACGAATGCTAGTAAACATGAAGTCAATAAGAAAAGTCTAATTTTCTTAGTTTGCTAGACCTATTACACAGCTCCAAAAGAGTGGTAAAGAAAAACAAAGTAAATCAATAGAACCTAGAAGTAAAATATTAATATTACTTGCAATTAATTTTAAGAAACTAAAGTTAATAAATGTTATAATCAATAATAATAAAATTATTTATTCATTTTTGCAATTAAAAGTAATGGCAAAAGCCATATAATTACTTTTGCACTAACCTAAATACAAAAACAGACATTAATGATATATAAAGTGAAAACACAATAGACATATCATTTAAAGCCAAAAGTTCTTTTCACAGTCCAAAAGAATAGTGCAGCAACTAATTAGTATCATTAAATACATAAATTGGAAATGAAAAGTAATGATAAGAATCAGAGAAAATTTTAAATCATAAGGGACCAATTTTGTACACCATTATACAAATGTATTTGAAAACTAGATGAGAAAAGCATGTTTTCTAGAAATAAAGCTTTACAAGACTGAGTCTTGTAGAGAAACTTTAGTCTTCAAAACAGATTAATTACAATAAAAGTAATAAAATTATTAAATACCAAATGATTGTTCATCAAAAAATGACCAGGCTCAATTGTTTCTTCTTCTTTTAAGTATCAGATAGTGAAAGTGCTTACCTATTCCAAACATACAGTGACAATTTCCATTTTAAAATGTTGATATTGGTCTCCAAAACTGATAAAATTTGCACCGAAATATAAAATACCAAATTTCACTCATGAATATGGATGGAAAAGAAATATTATATTACCAAATAGAAAATGAACAGCACATTTTAGAAAAGTAGAGTTTATTTTATGAATGCAAAGTTGGTTCACTATTAGAAAACATATTCATATAATCTACTTATTCAGGAAGCTAAAAAGATTCTCCATTATGTCCCTACCCCCACAGCAAACTTCTGCTTGGACATCCAGGCATTTCCACACATTTTCTGATAATTTCCATCATTTTTAATAAATGATACATTATGAAAAGTAGAGTTTATTTTATGAATGCAAAGGTGGTTCACTATTAGGAAACATATTTATATAATCCACTTATTAAGGAAGCTAAAAAGAAAAATCATGTAACTATCAATTTAAATGCCAAAGGCATTTGACAGAATTCAATATCCATTGGTGTTAAGCATAGTGGATGTTGAATTTTGAAACATAGTCAAAAAATTAAAATTAATAAATGCATTTGCAACATGATTTATTTTTCTTATCCAAAAAGCAGGCAAATTTTATGGAAAAAAATAAAAATATTTACTAATATGAGGGAAAAGATGAGAGTGGACACTTTTTCCATTATTATTTACTTTGTGCTGAATTTATTAGGTAGATCAATTAGACAAGAGAAAACAATTAGAGTAATAAGAAATGGAAAAGAAGTACAATTATATTTATTTGCAGACCATATAATAATAGATTTAGAAAACTGAATGTAATCTATTAAAACAGTACTATATGCAATAAATTAATATAATAAGATAACAGTTTGTGAAATAAACCTATAAAAACCAGACCCTCAATGAATAGAAACAAAAACTGTTCAGGAAGAAGATGCCATCATTTAGCAAACATAAGCAACCATTGCATACATTAAAAACAAAGCAAACAAATAAATGAAAACAAGCAAAAACTAACTGGATAATAAAAAGTATAAAACTGCTCTGAAACATAGGAATGTAGACTGAAACAAGTGAATCCCATATTATGATCTTGGGTGGAAAGATTCACATCATAAAATTGTCATTTTTTCCCCTTATAATGACTGTATTAGTCTGTTTTAACACTGCTGATAAAGACATACCTGAGACTGGGTATTTATATAGAAAAAGAGGTTTAATGAACTTACAGTTCCATGTGGCTGGGGAGGCCTCACATTCATGGTAGAACACAAAAAGCACTTCTTACATGGCTGCAGCAAGATAGAAATGAGAACCAAGTGAAAGGGGTTTCCCCTTATAAAACCATCAGATCTTGTGAGATTATCACTTCCATGAGGATAGTATGGGGGAAACTGACTCCATGATTCGATTATCTCCCACCATTTCCCTCCCACAACATGTGGGAATTATGAGAACTGTAATTCAAACTGAGATTTGGAGGAGGACACAGTCAAAGTATATCATTCCGCCCCTGGCCCCTCCCAAATCTCATGTCCTCACATTTCAAAACCAGTCATGCCTTCCCAACAGTCCCCCAATGTCTTAACTCATTTCAGCATTAACTCAAAAGTCCACAGTCCAAAGTCTCATCTAAGACAAGGCAAGTCACTTCCACCTATGAGCCTGTAAAATCAAAAGCAAGTTAGTTACTTCCTACTTACAATGGGAATACAGGCATTGGATAAACATATCCATTCCAAATAGGAGAAATTGGCTGAATCAAAGCGGCTAAAGGCACCATGCAAGATTGAAATTCAGTGGGGCAGTCAAATCTTAAAGATCCAAAATGATCTCCTTTGACTCCATGTCTCACATCCAGGTCATGCCAATGCAAGAGGTGGGTTCCTATGGTCTTGGACAGCTCTGCCTCTGTGGCTTTGCACAGTACAGCCTCCCTCCTGGCTGTTTCCATGCGCTAGCATTGAGTGTCTGTGGCTTTTCCAGGTGCATGGTGCAAGCTGTCAGCAGATCTACCATTCTAGCACCTGGAGAACAGTGGCCCTCTTCTCACAGCTCCACAAGGCAGTGCCCCAGTGGGGACTTTGTGTTGGGGCTTCAACCCCACATTTCCCTTCCACACTGCCCTAGCAGAGATTCTCCATGATGTCCCCACCCCTACAGCAAACTTCAGCTTGGACCTCCAGGCATTTCCAAACATTTTCTGAAATCTACATAGAGGTTCCCAAACCTCAAGTCTTGACTCCTGTTCATCTGCAGGCTCAACACCACATGAAAGCTGGAAGACTTGGGACTTTCACCCTCTGAAGTCATGGCCTGAGCTATACTTTGGCCCTTTTAGCCATGGCTATAGTGGCTGGGACACAGGACACTAAGTCCCTAGGCTGCACATAGCAGGGGGCCCCAGGCCTTGCCCACAAAACCATTGCAAAGGTCTCTGACATGTCCTGGAGACATTTTTCCCATTGTCTTGGCAATTAACACTGGGTCCTTGTTACTTATGCAAATTTCTACAGCCGGCTTGAATTTTTTCTCAAAAAGTGGGTTTTTCTCTTCTATAGCACTGTCAGGCTACTTATTTTCTGCATTTTTATGCTGTGTTTCTGTGTTGAAATTGAACGCTTTTAACAGCACCCAAATAGTCTCTTGAATGCTTTGCTGATTAGCAATTTCTTCTGCCAGATACCCTAAATCATCTTCCTCAAGTTCAAAGTTTCACAAATGTCTAGGACAGTTGCAAAATGTCACCAGTCTTTTTGTTAAAACACAGCAAGTGTCATGTTTACTCCATTTTCCCACAAATTCCTCATCTCCATCTGAGGCTACCTGAGCCTGGGTTTCATTGTCCATATCATTATCAGCATTTTGGTCAAAGCCATTCAACAAGTCTCTAGGAAGTTCCAAACTTTTCTACATTTTCCTGTCTTCTTCTGAGCCCTCCAAACTGTTCTAACCTCTTCCTGTTACCCATTTCCAAAGTTACTTTCAGATATTTAGGTGTCTTTACAGCAGTGCCCCAGTCCTCTGGTACCAGTTTACCATATTGGTCTGTTCTCACACTGCTGATAAAGACATACATCAGACTGGGTAATATATAAATAAAAGGGGTTTAATGGACTCACAGTTCCACATGACTGGGGAGGCCTCAGAGTCATGGCAGATGACAAAGAAGCAGCAAAGTAACATCTTACATGGAAGCAGAGAAGAGAGAAAAAGAGCAAAACTAAAGGAGAAACTCCTTGTAAAACCATCAGATCTCAGGAGACTTATTTACTACCAGGAGAACAGTAAGGAGCAAACTGCCCCCATGATTCAATTATCTCCTAGAAAGTCCCTCTCAAAACGTGGGAATTATGGGAGCTACAATTCAAGATGAGATTTGGTTGGGGAAACAGCTAAGCCATATCAATAACCTATAAATGTAATGTGATTCCCACATAATACAGCTCCATTTTTGTCTGGAATTAATGAAGCAGGATATGTTCTTGACTGCTTCATGGGACTTGTGATGGCGTTCCTCGTTTACTCAGCCCGCCCCTGTCTATCCCTTGTGGGAGGAGCCATGTGAGTGAATGAGTGCACGAGCAAGAGCAAGCGAGTGAGGATCCAGCTGGCTGCTTTTGGGTGCTGGCAGGAATAAACTCCATGCAGTCCCTGCAGCAGTATCCAGGTGGGGATGCTTGCAACTCCTGGAGCCCCAGAGGGCATGTTACAGTGTTCTTTTAGCTCCGCCATCCATGGACAGCTTGTATTAACAGCTCAGCGACCCCTTTGCCATTTCATGTGAGGCAGCGGCTCTCTGTCAGTGAGGGCAAAGAGCCAATGAGATAGCCTTTTATATCCACACCGGTGGCTCCTGAGCTCTTGTCTGGCATCCAGGAAAAATGAGGTTACATGAACAAACTGAAGAATGGTAAATGCAGAGGATTTTATTGCTGACGAAAGTGGCTCTCAGTGGGAAGGGGAGCTGTAAATCGGTGAGGGTAGGAAAGTTACTTTTCCCTGAAGTCTGGTCATGTCCACCCAGATTCTTCTCCAAAATTACGCTGTTAAGCTGTCTTTCTGAAGTCAAACTGCTTCTCTCCCAGGTCCAGCCATAGTCCCATGTACCAGCTGCGTCTGGGGTTTTAACAGGCACAGAATGGTGCAGGGCAGGGCCAGGGTTGGTTGAGGAAAAAGTAACATTCAAGTGGGAAAACAGGTATATGAGTTCTCACTTTTTGCTGAGATTTCAAGTTTTTTTGCTTGAGGGTGGCGTTTTGTCAGTGACCCACCCTTTCCTGGCTAGAATTTCTCTGCCCCCTGTCGCTATCAATAAGAGAACAAGCGCATTAATTTGGAATAAAATCATAAGAAAGACTATTCAGGGAAAGATTGAAATAGGGCAAATTTTCAGTAATAAAAATACACAAATTTTAAAAATTAAAACCAACTTTTGCAGCTTGAATAGATGAACAATTAAAATGTACAAAAACTGGAAAAAAACATACTTGGGAATTTAATGATAAAAACATTTCAAAGCATTGGGAAAATATAAAATTTTAAGCAAATATCAGGATAGTGGAATAGCCATACGCAAAGAGATAATTTTTGTTCTGTTTTAGTTAGTACTATTCCTTAGTCTTAGAGTATTTTTTCCTCTTTCCCTTATCTGATCTTTCTTCTTTCTCCACCAACCCACCACTTGTCAGTCCTACAAGATCCCAATTTGGTCACATTACTTTCCTAAGTACATTACTACTCTCAGTGGATGATATCTCTACATGAGAAAGTATTTTTCAGAAATTGTCTTTTTCAGAAATTTTATATTTTCTTATTCTAAAATGATGTGGTTTACTGACAAATAAGTTTGGTCTAGAAGGAAATGCCTCAGTTTTTGGATACCGTCATCAGTGTTACGCTTCTTAACTCTGCATTATATGTTGTTAAAAAGACATGATTGTCTTTGGGTTGCATACTTTAAAAATAGTAAAAATGGAAACAAGAATAACAAAAGTTGTAAAATTATTAATACAATTGCACAATTTTTAACATTTTAGATATATTTTCCTACTGCTTAAAGCCGTAGGAAGCAGGAACCACATCACTTTTGAACAGATCTTACCTATCTTTTGGATTAAAAGAAGCTTTCACTCTGTATGCTAGCATTCAATAACGCTAGTTTTGTTCCATTCTGCATCTTTGACTCAATTTGCTCAGTAGGCAGTTATCTGTGCCGTTTCTAGACACACAGGGGGCATCATTGTGTTCCATTGAGTGAGAACTTAGCTAGGGGCAAGAAAGTACTCTAACCTAGTGTTACCAAATAAAGTTCAAAGGCGATTTTAAATTTCTCCTCCTGAACTCCACACAAAAAGCTTAATAGGTGAGACAAATGCTTGCGATACATAAGTCCAGAGGGTTTTGTTCAGTGTAGTTATATGAACAGACCTTACAAATTCTAATGCTATGTAGGCACTGAGTATTTTACTTTATTCTAGCTTTCTTTGTGTCTTTTTGTTCAAAAATACTTTTAAAATATGCAAACACATACTTTCAGAAATTTTAAAGAGACTTGGTTATGCTGCAGAGATGAAGATACACTGACACTCGAATACAATGTGGTTTGAAAAATAACAGTTACATACAATTAGTAAGTACTCTCTTTGAACTTTATATCACCATTATTGAAACTAGGGAGAATTTAAAATTATAATTTATACTAACAAAAATAGAATGTAAATTAATTTTAAATACACTAGTCCCTTGTCTTACATCTGTTTGTGTTCTATAAAAGGATACCTGAGGCTGGGTAATTTATATATTAACAAATAGGTTATTTGGTTCATGCTTCTGTTGGCTGTTGAAGAATCCACGGAACCAGAATCTGCTTCTTGTGAGGACTTTATTTAGGCTGCTCACACTCATAGCAGAAGGCAAAGGGGAGCTGGCATGTGCAGACATCACATGGCAAGAGAGGAAGCAAGAGACAGAGAGGAGGTCCCAGGCTCTTTTTAACAGTCAGCCAGCTCTGGAGAGAATTAATGGAGTGATAATTCACTCACTGCCCCACTCTCAGGAAAGGCGTTAATCTCTGCATGTGGGATCTGCCCTAATAACAAATGTCTCCCGTAGGTATCACCCTCTAAGATTGGGGATCAAATTTCAACATGAGATTTAGAGAGGTCAAAAAAACCAAGCTATAGCATCCTCCCGTATCTATAGGGATTACATTCTAAGACCCCTACTGGATACCTGAAACTGCTAATAGTACCAAACTGAAGGACATAATAGTATTTCATCTCCAAATATACTCTTTGACATATTTTGAGATTGCTGTTTAGAGAGCCAGCAAACAGAAGTATCCCTGAAAAGTTGACTTCTGTAAGAGATATTTGCATCTGTAGAGAATTTGCATTGATGCAGCCAAGCTTTCTCTCACCCCCCTTTTTTGTATGGATCTAGGAAAGATTAACTGAGAATCTGACACCCTTAAAAGACTGAAAGAAACATTTACCATCTCTTTTTTTTCTGAAAGCTGCTACCAGTGAGGTTTTAATCTACATAACAAGACCACCTTTGCTAACCAGGGTTTCTCTTCTCTTCTTCCCATAGCCTGTTTTGCCAAGATCCAAGACTTCCACTCTTTTTGTAATCTCAAACGATATTTAAGCCAATATTGTAGCCCATTGATGGCAATGGAATAATCACTCTGTAGTTATCTCCATTGAAGTTAATATACTTTTTTTAGCTTCATTCCTATTAGTCTGCCTTTCGTGAGTTGAGTTTTCAGTGAATCTTCAGGGGAAAAAGAGGAAGTTTTCCCTTGCCCCATAAAAAACCCTATATATAGTGTATGTTTTTTTCTATTGGATAACCAAAACAGCTACTAAATGACGAATAGGAAGGTAGCATATATAGTGTGGATATGCTGGACAAAGGGTAATTCACGTTCAGGCAAGATAGAGAGGAACAGCATGATATTTTATCACATTGCTCAGAACAGCACACAGTTAAAACTTACACACTTTTTATTTCTGTAATTTTCCATTTAATATTGTTGGACCCCTGTTGACAGTAGGTAACTGAAACTATAGAAAATGAACCTGTGTGGCCGGGCGCGGTGGCTCAAGCCTGTACTCCCAGCACTTTGGGAGGCCGAGATGGGCAGATCATGAGGTCAGGAGATCGAGACCATCCTGGCTAACCCGGTGAAACCCTGTCTCTACTAAAAAAATACAAAAAACTAGCTGGGCGAGGTGGTGGGCGCCTGTAGTCCCAGCTACTCGGGAGGCTGAGGCAGGAGAATGGCTAAACCCGGGAGGAGGAGCTTGCAATGAGCTGAGATCCGGCCACTGCACTCCAGCCTGGGTGACAGAGCAAGACTCCCTCTCAAAAAAAAAAAAAAAAAAAAAAAAAGAAAATGAACCTGTGGATAAGAGAGACTACTGTAGCAAGGTATGATTCTGATAAATTTGTATTTTAAAATAGAATGTTACATTAAATAACTATGTAGCAATCAATGTGTATATGATGTAATATCAATATTTAAATGCTAATTTTCATCTCAACTTAAAATTTGTTTCATTTTAAGAAATTATAGGTCATACTGTAAGGTTTATGCATTATTTCTCTTGTTTTACTATATCATAAGTAAAAGAACTTCAGGCTGGGCGTGGTGGCTCATGCCTGTAATCCCAGCACTTTGTGAGGCGGGCAGATCACAAGGTCAGGAGATTGAGACCATCCTGGCTAACACCGTGAAACCCGTCTCTATTGAAAAAAACAAAAAAACAAAAAAAATTAGTCGGGCGTGGTGGGGGGCGGGTGCCTGTAATCCTAGTTGGAGGCTGAAGCAAGAGAATTGCTTGAACCTGAGAGGCGGAGGTTGCAGTGAGCTGAGATCGCACCACTGCACTCCAGCCTGGGAGACAGAGCGAGACTCCGTCTCAAAAACAAAACAAAACAAAAAACAAACAAAAAAAAAGCAAAAAACAAACAAAAAAAACTTCCATGTAGAAAATTTGAGATACCCAAAAATGATAACCTGCAACATAGAAGTTGCAGATTAATTGTTGTCATATGTTTTAAAATGTGAAAACATTGTTATCTGCTTTTAAATTGGTAATATGAGTGAAAGTCCTCTGTGTTAATAACTCAAATGCTTAGAATTTAATTAAACATTTTTCTTAGTCATTCATATATTTTATCTTTAAAAATTAACAAAAATTGGCCAGGCACGATGGCTCACGCCTATAATCCCAGAACTCTGTGAGGCCGAGGCAGTTGGATTATTTGAGTTCAGGAGTTTGAGACCAGCTGGCCAACATGGTGAAACGCTGTCTTTACTAAAAATACAAAAAATGAGCTAGGTGTGGTGGCAGGTGCCTGTAATCCCAGCTACACAGGAGACTGAGTCAGGAGAATCACTTGATCCCAGGAGGCAGAGGTTGCAGTGAGCGAAGATCATACCATTGCACTCCAGCCTGGGCAACAGGAGCAAGACTCCTTCTCAAAATAAATAAATAAATAAATAAATAAATAACAAAAATTTTGTTGTCAGAATATATTTAATTAAAAAGAAAATTTTAATTTAAATTATTTAAATTACCTAATCACACAATTCATTTTTTTATGGGCAGAAGCCCAATAATCCTCCCTCAGTAACCAAATTCATTCTATAATTGAATAAAATTGTTTTCATACCCAAAAAATGAATATCAGCCCAAGCTGTGACCAAAATGGCATTCATTAACATTCTCTTCAACTTGGCTAAATCTTAGACAGGTTTCTTCCTGGTGATAGGTCTTTGACATCCTTATTTTTAGAGAATTTACTGTCAAAAACTTGCAATTAATAAATTCTTTCTCTGTACCTTTAAGGTATAAATCTTTGCCTGGCCTCTCCCCAGTTTTACAACCCAGTAATGTCTTTCTCATGAGTCTGGGAGCCATCCCTTTGAAATATAACTATAGTAAAATGAATACACAAAAATATATCACTCCTATCTCTCAGTCTCTGTGTGGATGGGCAGAAGCCTACTTCATTAGCAAACACAGATTAAGAGTACCAATTTTCAAACACAGATAGCCTAAGGAAATTGACCAACCTTCCGATAAAGTCTTCCTATACTCTTCCGTTAGCTCACCCCAGTACTTAGTAACTTTCCTGCCTTTTGTTTCAGCATAGCTGAGTTCAATCTCTTTTTCCTAGTGCAATAGCCTTGACCTTTACTGCTAGTCTTTCATAAAGTCTTCCTTGCTGTTTAATTTGCCTAGTGTAATTTTTCTTTGACATCTGGCAAATTACTTATTAAGCATTATAGTTTAATGACTAACAGCATATGTTCTCAAGGTAGACTGCTTGTTCACAATTTCAACTACATGATTTCTAGATGTGTGTGTGTATGTGAGACCTTGAAGAAACTGTTTAACCATCCTCTGCCCATTTCCTTATCTATAAAATGACAATGTTTTTATAATTCTGTCATGTGGTAACTTACTTAAGATAGCATGGGTTAACACATGTGTATTGGTATATATCTAATATAATTTTCCATAACGTCAATGTGATCTTTACTGATCTTTCTAGACTGTGACTGGCAACTTACATTTAATGGTGAGTGACACATGTAGGAAAAGTCAGGCATGAGTGTCTACTGGTGTCCTGTAACCATCCCAGTTAAATTCTTTCAATTAAGTTTCATCACTTCTAAAACACTGTTTTCATCATGAGATATACCTGGCATTGGCATTGCTGTGTATGAGGGACTTCATCCCTGGTTTTGATTTATCTGAAAGCCCAGATTCTGACTAAAATGTTCCATTGGTTTCTTTAGTTCAAGTACCTATATGCAACAAGGCCTATATGGAAATTTTTACTTACAGAGTATGATAATAGCAGTATTTGCAAAGACCAGTTATAATAGGAGACAGAATTTGTTAAAGGCTTATGCTGAGCTGGGCACTATGATGTTTATTCTCCATGTGTTAACATTTTTAATCCTCACACCAACACTATAACTTAGCACATTTTACAGATTGAGAACCAAGTCACAAATAAGTAACTTACTGATCTCACACATTTTATACGTATCATACTGAAGTTTTTATTTGAAGAAGAAAGATAACAGATGACTCTGCTAATATACTGAAAAATAAGTCATGCACAGTTTATCATACAATTAAGAAAAAATATTAGAACAGTAAATACTATGGGAAACTAGAGACAATATTTAGCAAGTGTGGGGTAAAAGTAGATTTTGAGTTAGTCTAGTCAAACTTGTGTTTCTTACTTCTATAGTGTATTTCCAATGGATCCCTTATGGTTCTAAAACAAACTCTTGAAACTGCCACATTTATGTCTCCAGCCAGGATTTCTTGCCTAAACTTCAGAGGCATGTATCCAAATGCCACCCCAGTGTCTCCATGTGTAGCAATATCAGATTTAATATCTCAATCAGAACTGGCAATTTCCCCTTCCACTGTCTTGCTTATCTCAGTAAAATACAACTCAGTCTTTCTAATTGCTCAAAATCGAAGTCATATTTGAGCCTCCTCTCTCTTCTACACTTCTCATTTCGTCAGTTGCATTCCTATCTTCTGGAGTTCCTAAAATAGTCAACAAAGTTTTTCAGATCTGCACACTTTTACCTCTCACTCTTTGACCATGATTTTCTACCCTCTCTGATTCCACACAAATAAAGTGGCTCTTTGTTGTTTATTCAATACTCCAAGCAAACATCCATTCTAGGATGTCTATACTTCTTTCTCTCTCTTCTTGGAGAACATTTTTCTTGTAAAAGTTCCACTCATTTTCTTCCATCCCATTTTGCACAATGTTACATTTTCATGGAAACTTACTCTGAATAAGGTGCTGAAAATTGTACTGCTTAATGCGTGACTCTTTCCATGTCTTTCTTTAGTTTTCTCTGTAGAAATTATCACAAGCTGCCCTACAGTAGGTTTAAGGTAATCATTTATTTGATAGTTTTTTGTTGTTTTTTGTTATTTCTTTACACCTAGAACAATGTAGGCTCCACGAAGGCAAATAATAATGTTCAGTTTTTCTATTGAAATATGTACCTTTGTAGTTCCAAGTCTCCCTCTAACTGTGACTTTAGCCAAGTCTACAAGTTGTGACACGTAGCATCTTGATTATCAGTCAGTCTAAATATTTCCTGGCACAGAACATGGTCAATTTTGGCAAGTGTTTTAGGTGCCCTAGAGGGAAATAGATATTCTACAGGTTATGCAGTTTTTAATGTAATGTGCTACATAAATTAGGTTTATGATTTTTTTAAAACTATAAATTTGAAAGACTCTGTAAACACTGATACTACATAATATTTATGTTTTTTTTCTTTTTTCCCTTTTACATTTTGAATCTATACTGTAAAGCAAATGTGAATTTAAATTGAAGGTTGTTACATTTTAATGATACATTAACCACTTATTGCTAAAACTAGAGATAAAGAAGTAATATAGCTACACAAGCTTTCTTTAGGTTTTCTGTGCACAGCATATAATAGGCTCATTAAAATTAAAATAGACAAAATTTGATGTAACTACTAATATGTTTGGATTCAAATTAATCATTTTAAATTTGTTCTGCCTGTTATATGTTTCTTTATTTTTTTTCTTGTCTTCTTTCAGGTAAGGTGCTCTTTTATTCTTTTCTTCTTCATTTATTTGTCAGCTTTACAGTTATTTAGTGATTATTTGAGGTTGTTTATTACACTAGGACTTACAACCTGATTTTTAAACTATAAATTAAAGCTTTTAGCATTTCACACAAAATGCTTTCATGTAAACTCTAAGAAGATGAAAAGAATGGGTCTCAATAATCAACACAGGAAATTTCTCCTCTGCTAGTAGTGAAGGCAAACATTACTTTCATATTAAGATTAAGATCTTTATCATTTTCACGAAGCATCTGGTTGAAAAGTATTGTGACCTATGTGCTTCTTAGAATTAAATTTTCTTTAAGGATTTTCTCATAATAAAATTAATTTGAGAATATTAATTCATCCCCAGCAAAAAACTTTACTTATATATTTCTAGTCTCTAAAATGTTTTAAATACATATATGACAAATGCCACCTTAGTGAATCTTTCTTTTTTCTTTCCCATTTAGATAAATATGTGCTCAAAGCAGGTGGCTCAATTCACTTATCAGCATTTGGCATACCAGGTAAGCAGTGAGAAATTTTGAGGGTTATTGAATAGAATAGGGCAATTTTCATTCTGGCACTTAGGGAATTAGCTATGTAATTCCCATTAATTTTAATGAGAGTGCTGTGTATAATCTGTAAAAATATAATGTATCTGTTTTGGAAATTTTTAAAATGGATCAGCACAAAATTGTATAGCACAGGTGTTTAATTGGTGATGGATATAATATCAGGGATGAATGCATTAGGATCAAAGAATAAAAAATCAATTACTTGCAAAGTTAGGAACTTCTGGAATACAAAATGGTTGTGTCACATTTTGCACAGATTTGAAATTTGTTGCTGAGAGAATCAAAGATGACTATCGAGTAAAACTAATCTGCATATTGTTTAGTGGGTTGGGTGTAGATATGTCTATTTTTTACTTAGCAATTATTTGTGAAAACACTTAAAAACGTCCATTGTCAGTATTTTGGCACATGCATGATTCAATTTCCATAATAATTAATTTAATTTCAATTAATCTTATAGAGCCAAAAAAGAAAAAAAAACCCTCTCAAATTTCAATTTCAGGTATTTCAGAGCAAAACCTTTCTAATCATTATGTCAAAAATAAAATATTCCCGATATTCCTAGGGACATTCTTCAGGGAAACTGAATGAATTGCTACTTTTTTATGGTATTCAGTGAAATAGCAGGGTTATTATTTTGTTACATGACTTAAAAAGGCTAAGAAACCAAAGTGGCCTAACAGGTTGTATCTCTCTAGCCATCTTTATTCAGTGATCTTCCTCTCATTTCTAGTCAAAGGAATTATGTAGACATCAGTATGATACGTGATATTACATCCTAGCTACTCTAGATAGAAACTTTTAATTGTTATTTTACGACAGAGTAATAAGGTGTATCATGAATGTATTTCTTATTCTATCACATGACAAACAGAATAGAAACTTTAATTTGAGAATTTAGATGATATTGTATTGTTTATTTTCATATTTGTCTTGGCAGTTACGCCTATGATTTAAAAACACAAAAAATAATCATAAACCACCATTTAAAATTATTTGGATATTACACAATGTGCATTGGGAATGTGGAATTCCAATTTGTGTTTCAAGCTAATCTTGTCATTAATTCAAGTACCTGTTTTCCACTTTAAAATATTTGATGGGTATGCACTCTGTGGTTAAACAATCTCTATAGTCCTGCAGATTTTCTCTGACAAAAGACAGAGAAATATCTCCCTGACAAAAGACAGTCTTTTCAGGACTACTTCTGTTTTCAGGCCCTCTGAGAAGCATCTCAGAATAGTCAAACAAGTATATTAGGACATAAAATATTGAAAAATTGAAAAATTCTTTCATAAAGTTTCACATTTTTAAAGCCCAATTGATACCTTCGGAAAGATTTGAGTTCGAGATTGTGAGATAACAGACACAAAGGAAGGAAAAACCAATTGAGATAAGTAGAAAAGAAAAAAATTAAGTATATTGACCCATGTCTTCTTGAATCAGTCTCTCAGTCCCAAGAATGGATCAGTTTGATTAAACAGTAGTGTCCCATTCCAGGAGGTAGCATTCCAGATGGGCTCTCAGAGCTAGGCTTCTATGCATAATGAGAGCACACAGAGCTTTAATAAGAGGCATATCATATCTTTGGACACAGAATAAAAACAAAGGCTAATGTCTAGAGTAATCTGTAAGCTAGTTTTTCTAGAGGGTCTAAAGCTTCTTCAAATTATAGTAGAAATCTAACCAGATTTTTCTGAATTGTGGTTTAGATCAGGTGTTCAAGTGAACTTTCTAAGTAGTTCAAACACACATCAGAAGTCATGAAGACTGTTTATATATAAGTTGCTGTGTTGATTTTCTCCAAAGGTTACATTAAATTTTCCAGCTTCAGTTTGGAGATCTTCAAGGAAAGCACAGTCATAATTTCCAGTGATTCCAAGTGAGAAAAATGGTAGAAATTTTTGAAAACTTTAGTTTTGAGACTATTAGTCAGGAAGAATTCAGAATTTGGCCCAGATTTTAGACAAATAACAAAAACTCAAAAACAATAGACAGTGCTAGAATCTAATAACAAGTGTATTATAGTTTGTCTGAAATATAGCTTTTCTCTCTTTTGTTCCATATTTCTACCAAGAAGTCATTGTAAGATCAACTTATTTACTAGAAAAGTTTTGGTCTTATTATAAATTGGTCTGAATATTTGCATAAAGAACATGTAGAGTGATTAGCCATACAGGATCTTTTAAACTTGGCTTTGCTGGAATATTTTCATAAAGAATCTCACAAAATACTTTTTTTTTGTCATTTTTATTTTATTTTTATATATTCAGGGTATACAAGTACAGTTTTGTTACATGGATATATTGCACAGTGGTAAAGTCTGAGTTTTTAGTGCACCTATCACTCTAATAGTGAACATTGTACCCAATAGGTATTTTTTCAACCCTTACTCCTCTCCCATCTTTCCCTCTTTTGGAGTCTCCAGTGTCTATTATTCCTTTCTGTATGTCCATGCTTACCCATTACTTAGCCCCCACTTATAAGCAAGAACATGTGATACTTGACTTTCTGTTTCCTGGTTATTTAACTTCGGATAATGGCCTCCAGCTTCATCCATGTTGTTGCAAAATACATAATTTCATTTTTTATGGTTTTGTGGTATTCAGTGGTATATGTATACCATATTTTCTTTACCCAATCATCCATTGATAAACAGGTTGATTCCATGCTTTTGCTCTTATAAATAGTGCTGCAACAAAACATACAAGTGCAGGAGCAAACTTACACCCAACCATATTAATAATAACTTTAAATATGAATACATTAAACACTTCAAAAAGAAGTCAGGGGTTTTCAGATTGGATAAAAAGTAAAGTTCCAACTATAGGTTGTCTATCAGTCACACATTTAAGATCCAAAGAAGCAAATGGTTTACAGCAAAAATATGAAACTAAGATTCTATGAAAAACTAATTGTAAGAGAAGTTGTGTGACTATAACAGTATCAGAAAAAATATACTTTAAAATATAAATGTTAATACAGTTAAAGAGAACTATGTTATATTAATAAAAAAAGTCAATGCATCAGGTAGATATAACCAGTAAAAACACATATGCACCTAATAATAATGCATCAAATTATATAAAGCAGAAACTGACAGAAATAGAGAAAAAGATAATTCCATGGTAATACTTCAATACATCGGTTTCAGTAACGAATAAAACAAGTGGGCAGAAGATCAACCAAAATACTGAAAGTTTGAATAATATCCGAATAGTAAACCTGAGTCAAAAACAGCAAAATAGCTATTCTTCTCAACCTTACATAGAACATTCTTCAGGTAGTTCAATGTGCTAGAGGACAAAAAAGTATCAGTAAATTTAAAATGATTGAGATCATGCAAAGTATGTAGTCTGGCCAAAATGGAATTAAATTAGTAATCAAGAACAGAAAGTAACAGAAAATACACAAATGTGTAAATATCAAACAACAAACTCCTAAACAAAATGGGTTAAAGAAGAAATCACATGCAAAAAACCTAGAAAGCATTTTGAGCTGAATAAAAATGAAAATACCACATACCAGAATTTATGGAATGCAGCTAAAGCAGTGCTTAGAGGACATTTATAGTTATAAACTCTTATGTGAGAAAAAAACAAAGATCTCAAATCTATAATCTAATCTTTCACCTTAAGAAACTACAAAAAGAAGAGCAAAAGATAGTCAAAAAGGTCAAGGTAAAAAATATACCATATTATGGTTAATTTTATGTATCAACTTGAGTAGGCAACATGATGTCCAGATATTTGTTCAAATATTATTCTGTGTGTGTCTATGAATGTGTTTTTGGATGACATGAATATTTGAATTGATAGGCTTAGTAAAACAGTATGTCCTCCCTAATATGGGTGGCCCTCATCTTCTCAATGTGAAGCCTTCATTTGGACAAAATGGCGGAATTCCCCATAAATAAGAGGCAATTCCTTCTACCTGATTGCTTGAGGCTGAAACATTGGTCTCTTCTAGGCTTCAGACTCAGATCAAAACTTCAGCATTCCTTGGGTCCCAAACCCAAGCTGTAGTTTTTGGGCTACAGCTTACACCATTGTTTCTGCTGGTTCTCAGGTCTTCAGACTTGGAATAGAACTAAACGCTGGCATTCCTGTCTTCAGCTTGTCAACTGCAGATCTTGAGACTTCTCAGCCTCCATAATCATGTATGCCAATTTCTGATAATAAATTTTGTCACACACACACATACACACACATACACACACACACACACACACCTCTTATTGGTTCTCTAGAGAGCCCTAATTCAGATTTTGGCACTGGTAAGTGGAATGTTGCCATAACAAATATGGAAACCTGTGGAAGCAGCCTTGGAAATGGGTCATGGGTGAAGGCTGAAAGAGTTTTGAGGTCCATTGTTAGAAATATGAATTTTAAGGTTGATTCTAGTGAGATCTCAGACAAAAATGAGTCACACATTATAATAAACTAAAAGTGAGCCTTGTTAAAAATGTATAGCAAATAACTTGGTTGGACTTTGTTCTATTGTTTTCTGAAAGGTAGAACTGGCTAGTAATGAAATCAGATATTTATTTAGCTGAAGAGATTTTTTTTCAGCAGTATATCGAAAGAATGGCTTGGTTCTTTCTGACTCCATATAGGAAAATGCAAATGGAGAGACATGAACTGAAGAAAGAATTGCTAAGAAAAAAATAAATAAAAACTTAAAGTGTTGGTAAATACTCAGCCTAATTTTATGGTGGGGGGAAATAAAAGCAAGCATGTTTTGAAGAGAACACCAAAAGTGTGGCTGGACTATCAGTCAATAAAGAACTAATGGAGTTTTATATCAGCAGAAACACTGTCAGTTTAAACTGAAGTGGATGGAAATGGGACAATATGAATAAACATTATCAGAAAATTCTGGAATTTGAGGGACAGGGTGATGGAGTTATTTAGCTACAAACATGGATATTTTTTAAGTAGAGGGAAAAGTGTCCCCATGGGCAATTCAGAGATGATCAGCGCCACCACCTTGGTTTCAAGAGGCCAGACAGCCTCTATCTGAAGCTTTGGGGTTTTGACTGCTTGACAGAGCCTTGGGTATGGGACATTGGTCTGCCAGAGCTGCATGGGTGTGACTCCTACCTTGTTTCATGGAGGGGACACTTCCATCTCTGTCATGGGGATGACACTGGCCTTGAAGGGCAGAGCATCAAACCAAAGAATATTACATTTGAGCTTTCAGATCTAATGGAATTTGCCTTGCTAGGTTTCTGACTTGTGTGGGACCTGTCACCTCTTTCTCCCTTCTGATTTATTCCTTTTGGAATGGGAATGTCCATCCTAGGCCTGCCCACCATTGTATTTTAGAAGCACATAACTCGTTTGGTTTCACAGTTTCACCGCTGGAGAGGAATTCTGCCTCAAGATCTCTCCAATGTCTAATTTAGGTGTTATTTTGATGAAATTTTGGACTTTAGACTTTAGAGTTGATATAGAGTTAGTTAAGCCTTTTGGGCTGTTGGAATATTTCCATATAATAAGAACACAATTTTGGGGGTGCTAATGCTAGAATTCACTGTACTGAATTGTTTCTCCTCAAAAATAGTCTATGTTGAAGCCCTAAATCTCACAGTACTGTATTAGAGATGGGCCTTTAATGCAATAATTAAGGTTAAATGAGATTATAAATGTGGGGTCTTAATCTTATAGTATTGGTGGCTTTATTTTTATTTATTTATTTATTTATTTGAGACAGAGTCTTGCTCTGTCTCCCAGGCTGGAGTGTAGAGGCACAATCTCGCTCACTGCAACCGCAGCCTCTGAGGTTCAAACAATTCTCATGACTCAGACTCTCACATAGCTGGGATTACAGGCGTGCACCATCACACTTGGCTAATTTTTGTATTTTCTGTAGAAACAGGATTTCACCATGTTGGCCAGGCTGGTCTCAAACTCATGGCCTCAAGTGTTTCACCCACTTGGGCCTCACAAAGTGCTGGGATTACAGGTGTGAGCCACAGTGCCCACCCTTGGTGGCTTTATAAGAAAATGAAAAGAGGGAGAACATTATCTTCATGTGCATGCATTGAGAAAAAACTCTGGGGGCACACAGAGTAGCCTGAAAAGGACTAAGCCAGGTAGTGAACTCTTATCAGAACCTAATCTTGCTGACTCTCTGATCTCAGACTTCTAGCCTCCAAAATTATGAAAACCAAATTTTTATTGTTTAAGCTGCTCAATGGTATTTTTTTCTATGACAGCTCAAGTCATACCACATTTGATGTCATTCCCGTTTTCTTTTCTTTTCCTTTTTTTTTTTTTTTTTGGCTCACAGTTTTCTGTTGGAATCAGGATTGTCTGATTGTCTGTTCAAATTTCAGCTTATTTTGTTAACCTAGACGATCTAAATTTTTTTTATTAATCTTAGACCAGCTTGACAACTCCTTGAGGCAACTGCTAGATTCAATTACTGAAAGTTCTTTTGATTTCTAGTATTACATGAACACAAAGTTCTGTCTATTTGTGTTGCTTTGGAATTCATGAAAAAAGATTATTCTACTGTTTCTCTGATAGCTTTCCCATGTCAAAGTTGATTCAGATGTCTTGATGAGTTGATATTTTTCTTTTTGTTAGTTTGAGAGGGCATGTAAAATATATAGCCTTGAATAATGTCTCACCAATGTTGGCCTACTTTGACTTTTTTTCTTCTGGGCAAACTATTGATACAGTAATACTATCTGTGGGACACTTGTATCCTTAAAACTCAAGTTGTAGTAATACCTCCTTTCATGTAGTTTTACAGAATCATTGCTTTCCCCTTTGGCTTTTGACTTAATTAGAAAAGCAATGGCTATGCCACCTCCTCAAGTAAAATTTCTTAAATTTAGGCACATACAACCTCTTCTTTCTGAGAATATATGAAAATATAGAGAAGAAGTAGGATATAAAGCCTACTTGCTTAGCTTTAAAGAAAGATTGAGATGGTGATTACAGAACATCAACACAGAGTTAATGTGAATAACTCAGATGTAATTAGAATAGAAAAGCTATAAGTTGAAAGACATTTAAATGTGATACTATGTAAATTACAAAGTCTCTAATGAGAGATGCATTTCATTCTTTTTCGTCTTTGCTTTTAATAAAGATAAGTCATACTAAAAACTCACTAAAAACCTTCTTGACTTATGAATATGTATCTGGGACTTTTTAAGGTCTAAAAATGCAGAAGAGGTGCGACCCCGTTTCTACTAAAAAAATACAAAAATTAGCTGGGCACGGTGGTGGATGCCTGTAATCCCAGCTACTTGGGAGGCTGAGGCAGAAGAACTGCTTGAACCCAGGAGGTGGAGGTTGCAGTGAGCCGAGATTGCACCACTGCACTCCACCTTGGGTGACAGAGCAAGACTCCATCTCAGAAATAATAATGGTAGTAATAATAATAATGCTCTATTATTATCACATAAACAAATTAGTTTTTGTAATTCTTTTGTATAGTACAGTGTCTCTTTTCCTTGCTCTACTGTAAGTCATATGATTGGGGATATATCAGATATTTTACTTTTATGATCCTTGTCAATCATAGTACCTGGTACATAGTAAATATTTAACGGCTTAATATATAACTACTAAAATTACTAAATATAGTTCATTGATTGCCAACATTTCTGAATGTCAGATACCCTTAGCTTTTTCTGCATCAAAACAATTGTGCCATGTCTCTGTTCAAATACCTGTATTTCGTAAAAAAAAAAAAGTCAAGGTTTTAGAAGGGATAATCAAAATCAAATGCTGTTAAGCAAAGGAGATGATGTTTAATGTTGTTTTTCAAATAACCAATCATTGAAGTAAGTATTTGCTGGTAAATGAAGATATTTTCAACAAAAATTAATATTTTGCTTGGGCTCCATCTTTTTTGTTAGAAGTTATCCAATATTTTACATTAATCTTTATAATTCTAATCCCAATAATGTTTAAGATAGTTTTGTTCATGACCAACACAGTATTTTTTCAAATGCAAATAATAATTTAAAACATTTGTATTTTACTTGTACAAGATCTTAGATTTACAGTGAACTTTCTTTGATACTGGCAACTCAATGATTGAAGAAAGTATTTTGTTATTATTATAATAATCCATTTTTATTTTGCATGGTAAATTTGTCTCTAAGGCATTATGGAACTTGAGATGAAAATATAATTTTGAAACATGGGATTAAAAACTACTGATAAAAGAAATTTATTGAAATATAACCTATTCTTGATGTGTCTTATCCTGCCACAATATAAAATAATGTATGAATATACATCTGTTAAGGAATGACATGGATTTCATAAACCCACATTTATTCATTTTGTAATCATATCTTCCATCATAATATTTATCTTTACTACTGTGTTTCCAAATTCCTGAGGTTAAACTTTAATGCTATGTTTATTTGAGTATGTGCAATTATTATTGTTTAGCATGCATCCTATAAATACTTTTAGGAGTAGGTAATAGAAATGAGAAAAAGAGCAAAAGTTACCTGACTGAGCTCTTTCTTTGAGTAGCTCATGGCAAAAATGGCATTTACTTTTGCACCAACCTAATACATTTTTGGACTTTACAGTGGCGCAAAAACAATATACATTCAGTAGAAACCATACTTGGAATTTTGAATTTTGATTTGTTCTCAGGCTAATGATATACAATATGATATGTTGTTGCAATGCTGGTCAGCAGCATTGAGTCTGAACTCCCAGGGTAAACAACTGATACTATACAGTTTGCTGTGTTGCCAGCATTTTTTAGACATGATTTCACCCAATTGTAGGCTAATGTAAGTGTTCTGAGTACATTTAAGGTAGTCTAGGCTAAGGCATAACATTTAGTAGATTAGGTGTATTAAATACATTCTCAACTTACAATGGGTTTATTGGAACATAGCCCCACTATAAGTTGAGGAGTATCTATAGTTCAATCTTTTAAAGACTTATAAAGCAAAACATACAGATCATCATACTCTTAAGCTATTATATGATTTAACAAGGACACTTGTCAAAACTGTTTAAAGTTGTGTGAGTATTATTTCAGAAACTATATAATTTCCTTCTAAATAATTTGCTTCAATGTGGATAATTTGCACTAAGAAAACTTCCTATGTCTTTGTGTAACTAATGCTTAGACTTTCCAAGGGTATATTTATTATAAACAGAAATGATTTAATTCAAATATAACTCTTTAAAAACCAACAGTGAAAAAAAACCAGGTGTTGAATTATATGTTTTAAGAGATGGCATAATTCTGAGCAATATTTATATGTTCCACAGATATTTATTAAGTATTTACTATTATAGTACAATCTACATATACATTAAATAGATTTCCTTTACTTCTGGGGCTCACAGTCTAGCCAGGACAAAAGTAGTAGAAGAGTGATAATAAGAATATGAAATATATAACAATGAAAACATTTTTAAAAGCAGGAAGATATTCAGGAAAAAAATATTTAATCATAATGTAGAAGTTAGAGTGGGCTCATGGAGAAAGTGATATTTAAGCTGAATCCTGGACATAGAGAACATTGCAATCATTGCATTTATGTATTATTTTTTAAGTTATAGAAGACTATTTTGGTGAAACTAAGCTTGAGATGGGGGAGAGGAAATATTAGAGTGAAGATTTTGTATTCATTTATTCAACATTTGAAATGTTCACATGATATCTAGATAGAATCATAAAATAAGCAGTTTTATACTGAAGTCTGTGCTCAAAGTTGAGTTCATGACTGTGTATATGAAATTGGTAGATGTAGACAGTATTGAAAAACTTAGGGAGAGACCAGGGGTTGGTATGCTTCCTATAAAAGAGCAAGGAGTGAATCTTTAAGAATTTGAAGGCCATGCAGTATCACAGCTACTCACTTGGCCATTATAGTACAATGATAGCCAAATATGACATCTACATGAGTGGCATGGCTGTGTTCCATAATATTTTATTTATAAAAGCAGCCAGGGAATAAATTTAGGTCATGGGTCATAGTTTGCTGTATCTAATTTAGACAAAAACTATCTTTGGGAATATAATGACCAGTCCTTATTTCTTGTCATGTGGACTGTCATTCTACCTTTCTAACTTGCCTGCTTTTAACTGCATGTCCCTGTAATTTATTCTTGGTGTCAGCAGATTATGGCTCATGCACCAAATCTGGATCTTGGCAAGGATATAGTAAAATTTTAAGATGAGAACAATGGTACAGAACAGAAAAATACACGTAAAGGGAGACAGCTGAGCGTGGTGGCTCACGCCTGTAATCCCAGCACTTCGGGAGACCGAGGTGGGCGGATCACGAGGTCAGGAGATTGAGACCATCCTGGGTAAAACGGTGAAACCCCGCCTCTACCAAAAATACAAAAAATTAGCTGGTGTGGTGGCGGGTGCCTGTAGTCCCAGCTACTCATGAGGCTGAGGTAGGAGAATGGCGTGAACCCGGGAGACAGAGCTTGCAGTGAGCTGAGATCGTGCCACTGCACTCCAGCCTGGGCAATAGAGCAAGACTCTGTCTAAAAAAAAAAAACAAAAACAAAATGTAGAGGGAGAGATTGGAATATAAAAGATAAAATATGTAATATCTAGATAAAACTCTTCAGTGGGTAGAATATGTATTAAGGCTCTTTCGTTGCAGAAGAGAAAATCCAAATTAAATTAATTCAAGAATAATCTTTAAAAGTTTACAAAATAAGTAAATTACTCACAATTTTTAATTATAAGAGGAATTAAGATTTTTCTAAGTTAAGAAAATGGAAGAATGATGTTAAAAACTATCAGAAATGCCAGCAAATAAATAGGACTGAACTATCAATAGGAGAAGGATCTGGTAGAGAAGAACTAACACAGTTCCACATTGGCTGATATCCAGCCCATATACACTGGAACAACTCTAGTCATTTTAAAAATATTAAAATGTGTTTATACTCTCGGTAAAAGAAAAAAATATACCACTTCTCTCAGTCCTTAACAATCTTTTGCTGCTATAATCTTCCTGCATCCTCTGTAGGTATCTACCACCTCTGTTTTGATCCAGATAGAGGGGTACTGCAAAATAGGGAGCCCCTAGACCCAACTCTACCTCCAAGTTCTATACCACTTTGACACATCCACGTGATGTATTGAAATTTTTTACGTGTGGAATACCATCCCAGAGTCCACTAAGATGAGAAGCAATAACACTTGAGTCGAAACATAGTTATGAACCAAGGGCCTTGTCCAGCTCACCTGGGGAATCCAGGCTCTAAAACGAAGGACATGTATTAAGGTAAGCTGAAAAGGAAAATAAACCAATTTAGATAGCCATCAGAAATGCAGGGATCATAAAGGTTAGAGGAAAATCAAATAACAAGTAATGTAACAGATGCGTGGGAAGATGAAGACAACTTTTCAGGTTAGGAACAGAGACGACCAAATCTTTGCTGACTTGTAAGGGATTACTGAATAATAATATGACACTTAAGAAAGAAGGAGGTTAAATTAGATCTATTAAATGCGTTTTACCTATGCAAATAGTTCTTCCCTTCTCCAAGAATTTAATGGTCCCCACATGCGAATACCCAAGCTACAGCTCAAAATAGAGTCCGTGGCTGTATATATGAAATTAATAAACATAGAAAGTATGGAAAAAAATACGGAGAGGTAAGGGGTTGATTAGCTTCCTGTTTCAATTACAAAAAGGCACTCCTTCTGGGGAAATAAAAAAACAAAAAGCACCCTCATCTAGAAAAACTAGAAAAATGCCTCACTTCCTCTAAGCTGGATCCCCATGTCAGAAACTTGTAGAGCAGAGGATGTCCTAGATTTCAAAGTCTGCCTGCCAACACCATCTTAAGACCTTCACAGAGCATTTCCACACAGGATACAGCCTACAACTTCATACACAGCTTCTGATGAACCCATTTTAATCAGAGCATTCAGTGTTTGACTGAGTTGATTATATTGGCTGGCTGCCTTGGCACAGAAAAATCCAGACTGTATAATAATGTTATATCTGAGCAGCTGAGGAGAAGCCCAGACAGAATTCACAACCTTTATATATCCCATATTTTGCTAAGCATACAAAATTGCTCACATTTGTCCTTATTTGTTCTGTGCTCTTCTTAGTTTTACCCTCAAAATAAATATGTAAAGCTGAATACGTAGGCTTCAAGGTTTGGACAGAGCAGTTTCGAAACTTATTTTAAAGTTAAAAATCCTACACTATATTATGTCTCCCCCACAGTAAGTCTGAATTTCTATGAAAACCGTTTTTCCTACATTCATATATACTGCTTACATAAATCTCCTGGGCCATAATCACACTTATGAAATGTGATATATGACATACATATCAAGCAAAATGTATTATTTATAAGTTTGGATTGCCTGAGATTCCAGCTATCATAGACACTCATTGCAATCTTAACAGTATTAGAAAAAAAATCCATTTTATTCTTCAAATAGGCCCATAGCCTGGCTTTTGAAATGTATTCTTAGATCTCCAAGACCCTGAGAGGGTACAATACATCAACCAGGGAATGACTCTCTGGTGATGTTCTATTTCAATACATCGTTGGTACAATGATTCTTTAATAATATACTGCCAAGTGTCACACATCAAGAGAGCACTTTGTAGCACAGAAGTCACTTTATTTATTTATTAGTGCTATCGCTCATTGCAGAGTTATTAGCTGACACTCAGGTCATGAACCCAGAAAGGAGATTCTGCATCATTGTCATTATGATAAGCAATATCCTCAATGCCAAGTTGAAAATAACTGAGCTTGCCTTGTGTGTCCTCAAAGAGTAATTGTGATCATTTTGACAGGGAGGCAAACATTGTTTATGTTGTCAAATAGCAAGTAGAAATTTTAATATAAATTTTAGTAATTTGTAGTTAGTTGTACCTGTATTCAAACTGTGTAATAATGTTAGACTCATGGTATATCTGATTATAAATCATAACTTATTTCTTAATGATTTAGGTTAACATGCTTATTTATTTGATTTAGAACATTTTATTTGCTGTATAAATGCCCCATTTTTGTTAACTTGCTGCAACTCTCTATTCTACCTAAAAAATATCACAAATCCTTTCTCCTGAGTTTGAAAATGCAAAGCCTAGGAAGGAAAATTGTTCTTGAAAAAAACTCATTTAATTGATTTATATTATTTGCACAATAGCTTTTCCCTATTTAAAACAAGC
Source organism: Mandrillus leucophaeus (assembly GCF_000951045.1). Lineage (NCBI taxonomy): Eukaryota > Metazoa > Chordata > Mammalia > Primates > Cercopithecidae > Mandrillus > Mandrillus leucophaeus. The sequence continues at coordinate 802,359 of NW_012110907.1, read as the reverse complement.
CTCACAGATATCTAACTACTTCCAAGTCACTTACCTCTGTGCCAGAACAAAATCTAACTCTCTCTAAAGGACCACGACATAATCAAGGAGATAACAATGTAAATTTTACAATGTCTAGCATCCAAACAAATATTACCTTCCCTGTTTCTTGGTTTAAATGTGTCTCTTCCAAAATTCAGATTTTGCCAATGTGATAGCAGTGAGAGGTGGGGACTTTAACAGATGATTAGGCCATGAGGACTCAGCAATCATGAATGGAATTAGGTGCTATTATAAAGGGGCTTAATGGAGGGAGTTCTTTTGTTCTTTCACTCTTCTGCTATACAAGGACACAGAATCCCTACCCTCAGGAGAATATAGCATTCAAGGCATCGTCTTGCAGGCAGAGACCAGACTTCACCAAAAAACAAACTTGCCAGTGCCTTGATCTTGAATTTTCTAGCCTCCAGAACTCTGAGAAAGTAAATTTTTTATTTTTTAGATATTATCCCGTCTATGGTATTCTGCTATAGCAGCATAAATGAACTAAGACACATGTGAAAAAGCAGGAGAATATGGCCGGTAATCAAAGGAAGGCTAATAGAAACAGACACAAAAATCATAGAGAGAATAGATTTAGCAAACAAAAGATTTAGAAAGCTAGTAGAATCATTATAAATATATTCTATTCGTTCAAGATACATATATATCCTATATGTTCAAGAATACAGAGGAAAACCTGAGCACTATGATATGAAAAATAGTTTCTGAAAACTGAAAATGCTTGAAATGAAAAATATGATATCTGCAAAAAATTTAGTGGATAAGATTGAAAGAAGAATATTCCCAAAGGAAAAAATATATATAATTGAATGCAGAAAAACAACATATCTAAAATAAAGGACAAAAATGTTTTTAAAAGTTCAGCAGAGCATCCAGTGACATATGGAAAAATATTAGCAAACTAACACACATTTCTGGACTTTCATAAGAAAGGTATTAAAAATATGTTTGAAGAAATATAAAACTAAATCCACAAGTACAATATGCTGAGTGATTGAGACACAAAATAAGTGTATAGAACTCTAGCAAAGAGCATCATAATCAAATTGCTGAGAATAAATAATAGAAAACATCAGAAACAGAAAAAAGCACGTGCAGAACAATTATAAAAATGACAGCAAATTGTTTTCAGAAATCATACAAATTAGAAGATCTAAAATCTGTAAAGTTTAAATCTAAAATCACTAAATTTTTGAAAATGTTTGAAATGCTCTAAAATCTCCAAATTTCTGAGAATTAAAAAGTGTACTATTAAAAGAACATGGGTCAAAGGAGTAATTAAGAAGTACATCAGAAAATATGTTGAATAAAATGAAGGGAAAAGAAAAACATATCAAACTATATTCAGTGAGGCAAAAGCAATGCTTCAAGGGATATGTATAGTACCAAAAAAAAACTTGTATTGAAAAATAATTAAGAATGAATTAGCTTTCTCTTAAAAACTGGAAAACAAGAGTGAGTTAAATTTTAAAAAAGTTGAAGAAAAAATAATAAACATATCCTATAAAATTGTAAAATATAAAACAGAAAAACAATAGATAAATGAAATCAAATGGTGGTTCTTTGAAAAGATCAATACAATTTATAAACATATAACTCAAATGATCAAGAAAAAAGTGAGAAAATAAAATTAGCAATGTCAGGAATGAAAACATGTCTTATAGAAGTTAAAAATATAATGACAATGTATTATGAATAACAGTATGACATTAAATTTGATGGCTTAAATGAAACGAGCTAATTCCTTGAAAGGCATGTATTGTCAAAGTTCATTTAAAAATAGTCTGAACAACCCTGTATCTACAAAGAAATTTATTTGCCGTTAAAAGTCTCACAAAGAAAATTTCAAAATACAACGGCTTTGTATGCGAATTCTACTAAACATTTAAAAAATAAATAACACAAATGATGATATAGAAAATATCTAAGGAAGTGCTATTACAAATTTTATACAAACTTTTCTGAAAAATTGAATAGGAAGCATTGCCTAACTCATTATGAGACCCACTTTATTTTGACAGTAATACTAGACAAAGCCATTAGAAGAAAACTAACTATAAACTAATATCTCACATGAGCTTAGATAAACAAATAAGAATATTTTAAAACAGCAAATCTGCTAATAAATAAAAAATAAATAAGATAATATATGAGTACCAAATAGGAACAGTAACTATCCTAGAAATGCAAAATTGGTTTGACATTGCAAATCAATCAACCCCCTTCACAATGCTTATAACCAAACTAAAAAAAAAAAAACAATATGATCATCACAACATACACAGAAAACAGTCTGACAAAAGTTAATACAAATTTATAAGAACTCTCAACAAATTAATAATAACAGATAACTTTTTCAAACTAATAACAGGCCTGTATTTTAAAAACTGCTAATTTTTTATAACTCATGATAATATAATTAAAGTTGAATACTAATTTCTTACCCCAAATATCAGAGTCAAGGCAACAATATCGACTTTCAGTATCTCTTTTTTTTTTCCCCCGCCCAGGCTGGAAAGCAGTGGCGCCATCTCTGCTCACTGCAAGCTGCGCCTCCCAGGTTCATGCCATTCTCCTGGCTCAAGCTCCCGAGTAGCTGGGATGACAGGCGCCCGCCACCACGCCCGTCTAATTTTTTGTTTTTTGTTTTTTGTTTTGTTTTTTTTGTTTGTTTGTTTGTTTTTTGAAACGGAGTCTCTCTCTGTCGCGCAGGCTGGAGTGCAGTGGCCAGATCTCGGCTCACTGCAAGCTCGGCCTCCCGGGTTCACAGCATTCTTCTGCTTCAGCCTCCCGAGTAGCTGGGACTACAGGCGCCCGCCACCACGCCTGGCTAATTTTGTTTTGTATTTTTTAGTAGAGACGGGGTTTCACAGTGTTAGCCAGGATGACCTCGATCTCCTGACCTCGTGATCCGCCCACCTCGGCCTCCCAAAGTGCTGGGATTACAGGCGTGAGCCACAATGCCCGGCCTCAGCACTTCTATTCACTATTGCATTGTAGGTCCTAGCCCGTGCTATCTGCAAATTTTTTTTAAGAGTCATAACAACAAAGAAAAAGCAAAACTTTATTTTTTAAAAAAAGTTAGTTTATATAGATAAACCTAAGCATTTATAGCATACTACTAGAACTAATACATAGGTTTAGCAATGTCACAGGACTTAAGACTGATAGATAAAATCAATTATATTTCTACCTGCTAGCAATGAAATTTAGAAATTAATATTTTAAAATACCTTTTAAAATGTCAAACAGCATAATATATTTTAGAATAAAATTAACAAAACAAGTGCCAGCAAATTGCAAACTACAAAATCTTTCTGAAAGAACTAAAAAAAAATCTATATACAAAGATAAACTGCATTCAAAGACCTTAAGATTCAATATTGTTAAGATGTCAATTCCAACAAAGTGACTTGTAGATCCAAGGCAATCCAAGTCAAATTCCCAGATGTCTATTATTGCAGAAATTAACAACAGGAATCTAAAATTTCCGTTGAATTTCCAAAGAACTATTGAGGAAAACAGTGAAACTTTGTAAAATATTTTAAGTGGTTTATTCTGAGCCAAATATGAGTGACCACGGCCTGTGTCACAGCCCTCAGGAGGTCCTGAGAACATGTGTCCAAGGTGGTTGGGATACAGCTTGGTTTTATACATTTTAGGAAGGCATGAGACATCAATCAAATACATTTAAGAAATACATTGGTTTGGTTCAGAAAGGTGGGACAACTCAAAGGATGGGAGCTTCCAGGCCTGGATAAATTTAAATATTTTCTGGTTGACAATTGGTTGAGTTTATCTGAAGACCTGGAATCAATGGAAAGCAATGTTCGGGTTAAAATAAACAAAGGTTTGTGGGGACTAAGTTTTATTGTGCAGAAGAATCTCTGAGATAGCGGACTTCAGAGAGAGGGCAGGTTGTGAAATATTTCTTATCAGACCTAAAAGGGTGCCTGGCTCTTAGTTGATTATCTCCTGGGTCTGGGAAGGAAGGAAGGAAAAAAAGTGGAAAGGGGATACAGAATGTGGATTTTTCCGACAAGAGACTTTGGAGGGCAATTTCAAGGTATGGCAAGGAAATTTATTTTGAGGTAAAACATTTTGATTTTCTTCATTGTTATGCCAGAGTCAGATTGGAAAGTAAGTCATGATATACAGGGTCAAATAAAACCCATCTGATGAGAATTTATGGTTTGTAGGGCATGACTCCCCAGACCCCTTAGGTAGGAATTTGGGCAAGATAAAAAATCAGAACTTAGTCCTCATAACTAAACTAACCAGAACAATTTTGGATAGGAGTAACCAAGAGTAGAACTTGACTTAGTGAAAAACAAAACAAAACAAAAAATCCCCTACAGTTTGGTTTGACATAGGCTTAAATATACAGAGCAGTAAAAAGGGAATCCAGATATATACTCAAGTGTATATTTCTGTTGATAATATTGTTCAAGTTAAAGCAAAGAGAAACAAATAATCAACAGATGGTTTTAGATCAATTGGAATACACTGAACCCTTCTCTTACTCTAGGAACAAAAAACTAACTAGAAATGTATCACAGACAGAAACGTAAGAGCCAAAATAATAAAACTTCCAAAAAAGTGAAAGATTTCTTAGATAGGCTACAAAATAAAGAATTTACCAGAAAAAAAAACTAATACATTGTATTTTGTTAAAATTTAAAATTTTGTTCTTAAAATGGCACTGTTAAAAGAGTAAATGACAGCTGGGTGCAGTGCCTTACACCTGTAATCCCAGTACTTTGGAAGGCTGAGGTGGGCAGATTACCTGAGGTCAGGAGTTCGAGACCAGCCTGGCCAAAATGGTGAAACCTCATCTCTACTAAAAATACAAAAAAATTAGCCGAATGTAGTGGTGCATGCCTGTAGTCCCACCTACTCAGGAGACTGAGGCAGAAGAATCACTTGAACCCAGGAGGCGGAGGTTGCAGTGAGCTGAGATCATGCCATTGCATTCCAGCCTGGGTAACGAGCAAAACTCAGTCTCAAAAAATAACAAATAAAGAAAAAGAAGAATAAATTACAAGCCACAAATGCAGATTATATTTGCAAGATATATATCTGGTAAAGAATTACCTTCAGAATATATAGTTTAAAAAATCTCAATATTAAGAAGACACAAACCCAATAATAAAAATGAGTACCTATTTGATTTCAAATTTTACCAGAGAACATTTACAAATATCAAGAAAACACAAGAAGATGTGAACATCATTTCTCATGTAATTAAAGTCACGCAGAATTTTTTGTTCATCCACTAGAATGTCTAAAATTAAAAGGAAAAATCTCACAATACCAGGAACTGATAAGATAGTAGAGAAAGGGGAACTCTCATGTTTTTGGTAGGGGAATGCATACTGATACAGCTACTTTGGCAACACTTTGTATGTTTTTGTAAAATGAACATACCATAAGATCCAGACAAAAAAAATATGTCACACAAAGCTATTTATGCGTATGTGCATAACAGCTTTATTCTTTACCATCAAAACTAAAAAGAATGTAAATATTCATCAACATGTGAATGGAGAAACAAATTGTGTTATACAATGGATTACTGTTCAGCAAATAGGAAAGGAAAGAAAAAGAACAAAAAACAGACACAGTCAATAACATAAATGAATCTTTATTAAGCTATGTGGAAGAAGTCATATACAAACCACAACATATGTTGTGATTTAATTTATATCAAATTCTAAGGAAAGCAAACTACAATGACAGAAAGCAGATGAGAGGTTGCCAGGAGATAAGAGCAAAATATAAAGCTGACTGCAGAAGGTCACAGCAGAATTGTATTTTGTGGTGATTGAAACATCTTATAATTATTTTGGTATTTAAACAACTATAAAGTTCAAACACATTGAATTGTATACTTAAAATTGGTGAGTTGTATTTTATGTAAACTATACCTCACTAAAGCTAAAATAAAGCTTATTTTTTAAAGTAACGGCATTTGTTTACATTTTGAATTAGTACAATTCTTGAATCTTTATTAGACACTTAGATGTATCAATTTGTTATATTGTCCTACAAAGTAATATAACGTATGCAATAGATTTTTTGTTTCTAAGACAAAAATTTGGATAAGGTATCTATTCAATATATATTTTATTAACAATGACTTTTTAATAGCATTATATTAAGTGGAAAATACAGCTTTAGTGTTACTAAATCAGAAACCCTTAAAAGAGGCAATAAGTTGTTAAGGGGATTTTGGTGAAGGTTGAAGTCTGACTTATTTTTATCTAGCAACCAAAAAGTTACCATTATTAATTTTATGTTCCAATGGCCTAGAATCCTGTAAAAAGAATAAAAGTACAATATTATGTAAGTCAAAAAAGAAAAGAAGTTAAAAGATTAAAAATCTAACAGATGATGAACATTTTAAAAATTCATGTCCAAAATCATGATTTATTTCCAAAATTTGTAATTTTGATTTTATAGCTGAATAAACACTCTGCAGAAGGTGTTGAAAATTTATACATATGACCTTAATGTTAAAATAAATACAATTTGTCACTATTCAGAAAATCATATGATTTTATTTTGTTAAAATGACCCAAATATTGTTCAAGTTTGAGGAAAACTGGTGAACAGGAATAGGATTTTATATATATAATACATATGTATATGTGTATAGTATATTTACACAATACTTTTCTCTCAACCAAAGCAGTATTTTATATTATTTTCTCTTCAACATTTGCTATGTGAAGAGATACTTTTTCGGCATTGTTCTGAACTATGTCCTGTGACTTTGATCATGATCAATATGCCCAAGTTTATTGATGGTAAAATAAAAATTATGCTCAATTCCTCATGTTCACTGTTTTTCTCACTAGAAAATGATTTTGTTTGTTTGTTTGTTTGTTTGTTTGTTTTGAGACGGAGTCTCGCCCTGTCGCCCAGGCTGGAGTGCAGTGGCCGGATCTCAGCTCACTGCAAGCTCCGCCTCCCAGGTTCACGCCATTCTCCTGCCTCAGCCTCCGGAGTAGCTGGGACTACAGACGCCCGCCACCTCGCCCAGGTAGGTTTTTATTTATTTATTTATTTATTTATTTATTTATTTATTTATTGAATTTTTTTAGTAGAGACGGGGTTTCACCGTGTTAGCCAGGATGGTGTCGATCTCCTGAACTCGTGATCCGCCCGTCTCGGCCTCCCAAAGTGCTGGGATTACAGGCTTGAGCCACCGCGCCCGGCCGAAAATGATTTAAAGTGACAAAGAGTTGAAAGTACTACATTTCTGTATCACGTTTCCAGAAAATATTTTCAAGTCATGGATTCTATAGGTTATTCAGTGGAAAATATGAAAAGAAAAAAGAAAAAAAAATAACCAAAGGCAAAGAAAATAATCCATATGCTTCTGTAGCCTTTTTTATTGCTCTGTTTTGTTTTATATTCTTACATTATTGATCGCCCTGAAGAGGTAATTGTTATCATCGGTTTGCTAATAGAGACTTGAAAAGAAGAAAAGCAATTTTATAGGGATTTGCACTATTTACAAATTGTTTAACTGATCCTCTTTGGAAGAAAACAAAACGTTGCCTAGCTGTTAGACAAAACAGGGTCTCCCTGTCATTGATATAATTTGTCTCTTTGTGAGAGGACCTGCAATGCATTAGAATTTCAAAATACTAAATAACAACATCAATGTAAAAGCTCCCATGTAACACATACACGTATCACACACACACATACATATGCTACTGCTGCTTTACCGAAATGAGTTCTTATTTTAAAGAAAACATTTTATAATGATTTAGTTTCCAAATGCTCATAACAGTTTGTCATTTAGTATAGCTCATTTTAATATTTTGCTTTCTGGATACATGTTGACTCCCCATATGCCTGTAGTTAGCAAACAAAATTTATCCTTTATATTTTTTATCAATTGTTTATGAAGCTGACAGATTTATGTAAGCAATTGCTTTACTCAGAGCTGTAACATTTTGAGCTCTCATAGTTTCTAGTTGAAATAGTATGGTATGCAGCCAAACAAACATAGACTGTGATGTATTTAGCTTTTATGAGCTATACTAAAAATAAAGACAAAAATTACTTCCATCATTGTTTCCATGATGATTACGATTACCTTACACACTTTCTGTATTTACTGTAATGACAAATAATGCCTTTCCTAAAAATATTTTTTTTCCAAAAATTTACCTTCCATTTAATTTTTGACCAGTTAGTAGGAAGTTATATCATTTTTTCGAAGAACTTTGAAGAGGATTTACAGAGACCCTTACAAAAACATGTCACTTACCGCTTAGCATGGTGGACTGTGGTGAGATGATATTGATGAACTGCCATCAGGTGGGAGTGTTGAGAGTTAGTTGATGGTTTAATTTGATGTGGAACAAAAGAAAGAAGGGGAAGAGTTGCTGTTTAGTTGAGGAAAAGATGTCTAATGTGAAAAAAGGCTGAGACAGGAAAAAGTTGCTAACATTAAATGATTTTCAAAAAAAAGGAACAAACACTCATCATTTGGAAACATCAATTATGTGCTAAAGATCACAGAAATTATAATATGCTTCTACTAGGTCTACTGTTCTTTAATTTTTATAAGCTCAAAAGTTGGGCCTACCTTTTAACATTTTCCTTATGAAAATTGTAAAAATACAAAACAAGTAAAAAGAAATCTTTCTTAAAATGAAGTCACAAAAAACTTGCTCATGTAATTAACTGCAAATTTAAACTAATACTGTATTTCAAGCAAGCTGAAATAAGAAAACAATAAAGGCTACAAAAACAGCACAAATCAGAATTAAAAACTTAGAAATGAGATAAACAAAGACACATTATTAAAAATTAGAACTGTCAGTACTCAGAAAAGAGATAACAAGGAAAATTTCAATATTGAAAACAAAACAATAAAAGCATACACACAGAAGATCAAATAAACACCATATACAATTCTTATTACAAACAGAGGTTGAAAGGAGGAAAATGAAAGTAAATTAGAAAGCTATTAAGAAAAAGATAAAAATGATTTTAGAGAAGTAGATATATTTTAATATAGATAATAACTACTCATTAAAAAGTATTCTGTGAATTATAAATATATAAATAAGGAGAGATTAACATTCGTAGTTTGAAACTTTTGTGGAACTGGCACATTTCAGTTTGAGGAAATACCAAATACATTTTTTTCTAATCACTTTGGATTTAAGAAAGCATAGATTTATAAACAAATTTGAGCAGTTAACCTTTCAAATATGGAAGAGATTTTGCGCAAAACATGGTGAGCGATTAGTGTTAATTCAAAAATAATTCATGGCCAGGCACGGTGGCTCACGCCTGTAATCCTAGCACTTTGGGAGACCAAGGTAGGTGGATCACGAGGTCAGGATATCGAGACCATTGTGGTTAACATGGTGAAACCCTGTCTCTACTAAAAATACAAAAAAAAAAAAAAAAAAATTATCTGGGTATGGTGGTGGGCGCCTATAGTCTCAGCTACATGAGAGCCTGAGGCAGGAGAATCACCTGAACCCTAGAGGCGGAGGTTTCAGTGAGCCGAGATTGCACCACTCCACTCCAACTTGGGTGACAGAGCAAGACTCTGTCTCAAAATAATAATAATAATAATAATAATAATAATAATAATAATCCTTTATAAGTAAATAGAATTTGTTATTTTCTCTCTGTTTTTATGAAACATGAATCCAAGAGCACTTAGTCTGAATTTCAAATACATGTATAGAAACAATATTTGGATTTATATTAGTTTTTGTTTTTCCAAAATAAGATTCCTTGAATCTTCTCTCCATGCTTGTTTCTCTTTCATCCTTTAATAATATACCATTCAATTTAATTAAAAAAATATATTATTGTTATTAGTATTTGAGATGTAGTCTAGCTCTGTCGCTCAGGCTGGAGTGCAGTGGCATGATCTCGGCTTTCTGCAGCCTCTGTCTCCCACGTTCAAGCAATTCTCCTATCTCAGTCTCCTGAGTAGTTGGGATTAAAGGCGCCCACCACCACGCCCAGGTAATTGTTGTATTTTTAGTAGAGACTGGTTTTTGCCATGTTGGCCAGGCCGGTCTCCAACTCCTAACCTCAGGTGATCTGCCTGCCTCAGCCTCCCAAAGTGCTGGGATTACAGGTTTGAGCCACCATGCTGGACCTCCCCATTCAATGTAATATATGTTTTATTGCCTAATATCTTTGTTTTCCTTCCTGGGTTATTTCCATACTCTCTCTCTCGCTTGCTGGCTCTCCTTTTCTCTTCACCCATCTCCAATTCTAGCCCTGTCTCTTTAACTTTGCTAATTTATGTTTATAGAAACACATATATATACACACACAGGTCAGACAGTCTAAAACAAATGAATACACAACAGTGTTAAATGAAGAGACATTTATAGAGGTAGGCTGTTAATTCAACATAAATGAGATTAAATATCTGTTAACTAATTTGTCATTTTTGGCTTTAAAATTTTTTCTGTGAAGTTTTTGTGCTTTTTCCAAAAAAACTTTTTTTTTTTTTTTTTTTTGGCATTTGGTAAAAAAACTCCAAAGACATTGGCACTTTTTTTTAGTCTTTTAATGTGTATAAATTTTAAAAAGCTTTCTTTGCCCTAAATTAGCAATAAAACCTTTATCTCGTTATATAAAATTTATTTAGAATGGAAAATCCTTACAAAGTTGTTTTCATGATGTAATGAAATGCTTTGAGAAAAAATATCTAACACATAGTTTTTCATATAATCGAGATTCAATACATATAACTTTTAATGTTGAGATTACAGCTTTCCCAGTTTTGTCTGAAGGAATAACTCCTTTTTCCAACCAATTTGACCAGCTATACAGTGACAGTAAATAATTTTTCCCAGCACTAAGTCATTGAAGGTACCAGAGTAGGGCTTCAGCAAAGTGGAGGCTGTGACAAGGACGATGAATGAATCTAATGGGACTGTGTGGCACTTCAGTAATGAGAAGTAAGATTGTGATTGAGGGGCAGTGAGAACCAGGAAAGTGGGAGCTGGGGACAAGAAACCACTAGAATTAGCATGGCCTACAATAGTAAGCCCCTATACATAAGGGCTAAGATTTTTTCATCTTAGCTGACTGTCTTCATTTACTTGGTATCTTTCCTCTTCTACCACAGGGACTGGTTTCACAGCCATTGTTCCTTTGGCCATTACCTAGTACTCCTAATTACATTTCTTTTTTCACTGGTTCATAAAGATTCCCTAACTCTTCCCTAAAGAAAACATACAGTCCCTTTGACCTCTTCTAAGGCTGTGGTTTTTATAAAAATGAATCATGGTAATAATGTAAAATTATAATGATAATTGCACAATTAGCCTAAGATATCTAATGTTTTTATGTGATGACTAAGAAGTCAAAGGTCACCCACATATGCCAAAAAGCAAGAGGTATATTTAAGTAATCCCAGCACTTTGGGAGGCCGAGGTGGGTGGATCACCAGGTCAGGAGATTGAGACGATCCTGGCTAACATGGTGAAACCCCATCTCTACTAAAAACAAAAACAAAAACAAAAACAAACAAAACAAAAAATATTAGCCAGATGCGGTGGCAGGTGCCTGTAGTCCCAGCTACTTGGGAGGCTAAGGCAGGAGAATGGCGTGAACCCAGGAGATGGAGTTTGCAGTGAGCCAAGATCGTGCCACTGCACTCCAGCCTGGGCGACTAAGAAGGACTCCATCTCAAAAAAAAAGAATAAATAAATAAATAAATACATAAAAATAGATATCTTAATGAAGATTCAGTTGCAACTGGAACTGCTTTCAGTTCCTCTACTTCTGCTTTGCTAGGATTTCATCCAGTGTCTAGAGGAAAAGTTGTGGAAGTGATGAGCGGAGTTGTCCTAAAGCTGTGGGCAAGAACTGGTTATGGATATAGACATTGTTGAGCTGCATGGGAGGAATGATCCAAAATACACTTTACATTTGCTACATTAATGTCACCATCCTGCCACTGTAGCTTTCATAGTATGGTAATCTAATCTCAAAGTAGGAAATAGGTAAGAGTTTAGGTTAAGAGAGTAGTGAGCAAAAGAGACCATGAAAGATATAATCTAAAGTAATTTTAAATAAAAAGGAATTTTACATTTACTGAGTGCCTTAGTCGTCTTCTTCTTCCTCCTCCTCCTCCTTCTTCTCCTTCTTTTTTTTTTTTTTTTTTTTTTTTTTTTTTTTTTTGGCTTTTTGAGACAGGGTCTCACTCCAATGCCCAAGATGAAGTGCAGTGGTGCAGTCATGGCTCATTCCAGCCTCGAATTCCCAGACTTAAGTGATCCTCCCACCTCAGCCTCTCAAGTAGTTAGAATTACAAGTACACACCACCACACTTGGCTATTTTTTGTATTTTTTGTAGATGGGGTTTTGTCATGTTGCCCAGTGTGGTCTCAAACTCCTGGACTGAAGTTATCCTCCCATCTTGGCCTCCCAAACTGCTGGGATTACAGGTGTAAGCCACTATGCCTTGTTGTCTCTTATTCAGAGCCTTAGTCAAATATTTGAATTCAGGTAGTTTATTTGAGACTTCATCCAAAGAAGCAATGAAGAGAGAGCTGAGATAGTTATGGAGGAAGGAAAGATGTGTTACTGAGAACACCATGGTAGGCCTCCACTATGCTTTATGCCAGGGCCTCTAAGAAATTTGCAAGGTATCTCCCTGTATGATCCATCAAACTGATGGGAAGTTAAGAATTGTCCCTAGTTAATTGCCTTCCATTTACAATCTGTGCTTTTTCATATGCTGAGCCTCTATACGACTTCCTCCAGAAAAGGCCCTGAGACAGAAAAATGGGGCATCAGGTGCAGAGCCATAATGGAGTGGGCCACTGTTAGTGACACCTAGAATCATCTATCATAACTGTGGCCAAACAAGGAGACGAGCCAAGAGGATGTGACTCCAGCTAGGCTGAGCTTCCCTCGATACAGAATTGTCTTTAATTTGAATGCCAAAAGATTGTGAAGTAATAGAAATGTAGCCCAATTTATTTGTTTATCTATTTAATCTATATTTATCAGGTACCTGTTATCTGTCAGACACTGTTGTTTGGAAATAACACAAGATGAGCAAGCTCCTACTTTCTTGGAGTCCATAATGCAATAGGCACAGTGGAGATGGATGACAGCAATCAAATCACATTTGATTTATGGGATAAATGTCATAGTAAGGGCCATATAGGGTATAAATGAAATGCAAGAGGAATTGGCACATACTGAAATGGGTGACACATGGTTGCTTGAAGAAATGATTTCTAAACTAAGCATGAAAATTTAGTTGGAATTACATAAGCAATCACAGAGTGGAATGCTTTTCAGTAGGAAAAAAAAATAAAACTTTCTAATTCCTACGTGACCATTTATATAGGAGTGTTTTTATATTTTGTATCCAGCTTTGAAGTGGTCAAGGACCAATTTACTCCAGAGCTTAATATGCATTAAATGCTTAATATGTGTTAATTTTTTATCACCACATCATCGTCATCATCATCAGCATCATCAATACCTTGTGAGTTTCTCCATGGTTTTCTTAAAAAAAAAAAAAAGGCCCTAAAGTAGAAAATAGCAACATTAGGTGCAGAGCCATGATGAAATGAGCCACTTGTCAGTAAGACTCAGAAAATCTCAGAAAACATCAATATACCAGAATCCCATTGCTAGTGGGATGTCCTAAGAAAATGGAGAGGTAAGAGTTAGCAGTCATAGAGATTGACAAGGGCCTAAGAACTCCAGGAAAATAATGCAATGAAATGCGTCTGGTGACTTAGGTTTTCATTAAGAAGATACTATAGGCCAGGCGCAGTGGCTCATGACTGTAATTTCAGCACTTTGGGAGGCCAAGGCAGGTGGATTACCTGAGGTCAGGAATTCAAGACCAGCCCGGCCAACATGGTGAAACCCCTTCTCTACTAAAAATAAAAAAATTAGCCAGGCATGGTGGCAGGCGCCTGTAATCCCAGCTACTCAGGAGGCTGAGGCAGGAGAATTGCTTGAATCCAGGAGGCGAAGGTTGGGGTGAACTGAGATTGTGCCACTGCGCTCCAGCCTAGGCAATAGAGTGAGACTCAGTCTCCAAAAGAAAAAACATAAAGAAGATACTATAATATATGCAAATACATTATAAAAGAATAGCCAAGAGCCCAGGGTTCATCATCAGGGAGGTTTTGTTTCTGCTGAGTCTCGTTTTTTCCAGCTTTGTGATTTTAACAACAAAGCCTCTATATACTTCAATTTCTGAAACTGCAAGATGTTTGTATTAATTACATCCAGTTCACAAAGTAGTTATAAGAGTTTAAAAAATATCATTCAGGCACAGCATTTAACATACTGCCTGAACCATCCTTAGTTGTAGATTAAAGTTAATTATTATTTCCTCTGTTTTTAAATACTCAAGTGAGGTGACCACTCAATCAAACTACTAAAAATATTTTGAAGGATTGCATTTTTCTCTGGTATTATATGAGACTCACCCTCCATTCTAAAAGTTACAATATCAATGATTTTTCCTGCAAATTGCTTTCAATAATTTTTATTCTCTTTTTTTTTTTTTTTTTTTCTGAGACAGGGTCTTGCTCTGTTGCCCAGGCTGGGTTGTTGGTGTGTTATCCTGGCTCACTGCAACCTGAAACTCCTGGGCTGAAGCAATCCTCCCACCTCAGCCTGCCAAGTAGTTGGGACTACAGCTATGCCCCACCATGCCCAGCTAATTTACTTTTTATTTTTGGTAGAGACAAATTCTCACCACATTGTCTAGGCTCATCTGGAACTCCTGGGCTCAAACTATCCTCCTACCTTGGCCTCCCAAAGTTCTGAGATTACCGTTGTGAGCCATCATAGTTGGTCAATAATTCTCATTCTCTTCATGTTTGTTTGTTTAACTTATAAGCACATTAGACATCCATAAAACTGAATTTGATGTGAACTTCTCAGATCGAAGCAATTCACAGTGTGACAGAAGCAGGTACATTCAGTTAGATTTGACCAAAGTTATACTCAAAGTGCTTAGTCATTGGTCCTGAGTCAAGATTAGTCACCTACTCTAATCACATTGAGAATGACCTTCCCAGATTAAACATAGCATATATTGTATATCTTGGTGCTAAAAGGCATGCTGGAAATCAGGCAGCAAAATCATATGCTAATGCCAACTCTACTGTCTACTGCCATTGTTGGGGGGCTAATTTTGTCATCAGTGTGTACATGCTTAGAGAGAAGGGTACAAATGTGCTTATTAGGTAACATAGACTATGCTAGCGCAGGACAACCATTTAACTTTGATGTTACTCTGATATCAGAGAAAACAGTTTGGCCAATTCATTCGTTGTATACCACAGATTACTTTGATATTTAGTTTCAAATAAAATTGCTCCTTATGTCCTACTTTCCAGTTCTGCTCTTAGCAAATCTTGCCTGAGCAGTCTCATCACAATAATTAAATAAGTTTACACAGCTCAATTTAGACAATGTCATTGTCCTGTTCAAACTTCTTTACAACTTCCTGAAATAAAATGGTTATCATTCAGGCTAGCATTCACAGTCCTTCACAATCTGACCATACCCAACCTGCCATTCTTCTTTTCTTATCCCTCATGTTACAATGAATATCTTATATCTTACACGTTGCACTGCCCTATGATTCTTTCTCAAAGATGTTATTTAATTTCACACTTTTCCAACTTTCCACACACAGTTTCTTTCCAACAAAAACTTTGAATCTTAATTTTCTCTGTCTACAGACAGTCTGCTGATTTCTGCAAGCCTACCTGAAAGGTAACCTTCTCCACATAAGTTGCGCTGACTGCTTTAGGCAAACAAACAAACAAAAATAAACCTGCTTTTCCCTCAACACTGTGCCTATATCTTTTTATTACAGTACAAAACATTTGCCCTATATAACCAACTTTGGTGCATTTCAGTCTATGTATTTCATTTGACTGTAAAATGTTGATATTAAAGGCCATCTCTGCTGCTTTTGTAAGCACTAGTTCAGCAATCTAGCATGGTGCTTTGCACATATTAGGCACTCCAGCAACAATAAAATGTTTGCTAAAATAGCTCATTTATAATAAAATGCTAATTCAGATTATCTTCAGCTGAATACATTTAAAATATTTACATATATTGAAAGGGATCTTCTGAGATATAATTATTTATTGGTGAATTCTTTCTGGCTCAAAGAGATTAGCGGCCCCTCCCCTGTCCAAGCAGGAAACTGATCATGCCAAAAGAAACTCTGCCCTCAGGACACTGGGAAGATTGCAGAAGCAGGCCTTCCTGGACTTTGGCCAAAGAAGTTTCCTGGCTATTATTATCTTGAAACATCTAAAAATATAAATTTATGCTTTTATAAAAAGAGTTATTAAAAAATGTTTATAGACAACGTGTCTAAATGACCTTTTGTTAATTATGTGGGTTGCAGAAAAACACATTTTGTTCTCTGAGTTTGATTTTACATCGCTCATATTCACTTTAGTCAATAGAAGGTTATCACACACAAAAAAAAGAGTCTCATTAATGAAGTGTCAGTAAAACCAATATTGTAGTGTTTAAAATAAGAAGAGAATATTCTTTCATTTCCTAACAAAAGTTATTATGAAATTTAGGCACCTGAGCTTTACCTAAAATGTAGGACAGAAAAAAATAGTAAGAGCCTATTCAGATCAGAGGTTCCATTTCAGACTTTAAAATCTTTGTGTACCCAGGTCATTTGTAATGTATCACAATAAGTTTGTTACTAATATCAAACTACTTAGTTTTACAAATGATATCTTTTTTAATAACAAGAAACAACACTATCACTAAATCATTTGTCTTGAATTTCAATGGGAAAAATGCTGGTGTGTTTACACATAAAGAATTGTAAAACAAAAAAACAAAACAACAACAACAAAATAATTGTAAAACAATCTTTATTTCTTCATAAAAAGTACTGAGAAATACAAGTCTTTTGAAGTTATTTAATTCTTTTCAGGAGACTACTTATGTATGCACAATCAAATTACCAGAAAATTGTTGAATGTACACATTGTGGAGATAATTATATGGAATTAAAAATATTTTTTGATTTTTAGAATAGTTCATACAGTTGCCCCTCAAAGTACAATGGGGTTATAACATCGCAAACACATAATGAGTTGAAAATATTATTAAGTCAAAAATGCACTTAATACATCTAACCTACTAAACATAGCCTAGCACAGCCTACCTTAAACATGCTCAGAAGACTTAACATTAGCCTACAGTTGGGCAACATTATTTTACACAAGCCTATTTTAAAATAAAGAGTTGATTAGCTCATGTAATTTATTGAATACTGTGTTGAAAGTGAAAAACAATGGTTGTATAGGTACTCAAAGTATGCTTTCTAATGAATACATATCACTTTCATACCATCATAAATTGAAAAATTGTTAGTCAGCAACAGTCTGTATAGTGAGTAAAGATGAGAAATCATATATTACAAAATAATACATTTAAATAATACATAAAAGAATCAATTATATATGCTAGAAATACTATATATGTATTTATACATATATATATTTACAGACAGAGAGAAAAAGAAAGAGAGAGAAACCTGAATTTAATGAAATAGCACACTCAAGACATCTGGGCTACTGTGGTCAGTGCCTACCCATGGTCAAAATCAACAAACAACAACAAACAAACAAAACAAGAGAGAAGGAAGGAAAAGAAACACAGAGTATTTGTAACAATAAATTTTAAATTTTATCTCCAGGTAAATTACGATTACTTTGGGAAAATGTATTAATTCTATCCTTCCAGATGAGAGCTTTATGATGACTGGGATGACAAATATTCTATTTTTTTCTTTTTTTTTTTTTTGCATGGCCAACACCAAATATAGTAGCAGATAATTAATAAACCATTGTTGAATAAATAAATAAAAACAAATTATTCCTTTTACTGGCCCTCTATATTACACTTGCTTTGATCTTATTACATCTGGCCTGGCTAATCTACAACGTCAAGTTTGGATTCTGTCCTACCCAATATGTTCTTTAATTCCATGCTATAGGTTGGACCAAGTATATATGCGGAAGGTTTCCACTTAGACTGGAGGGTAGACTTAAAATTACTTTCCTGTGACTAGTCAATACACCTCCAAATATAGTAGATGATTACCTCAGTTTGATTTTCCTCTGTTACTTAGTTTCTACTCTAAAACTAAAAATCTATATTTAATCATCAATTTCTGCTGATACTTAGATATAAACAATCTCACTAGAGATTTATATTTTCCATCACTATAGACTTTCTTGTTTCATTGAATTAGATGATCATTTATCAAAAGTTCCATGTAAGAAAAAAATGCAAACAACATAGTGCAACAAGTAGAATCAGATACCTGCTTGCTACAGTGCATTGCCCATCATTTTGTAGTACTTTAAAATAGTTTTTAAAAAATCATTAAGCATTTTGCATTGTTACTATTTTAAAAATGCTTTAAAAATAAAATATTTTTTCATACATAATAACTATATTCTAAGCATGATAGCATTTGTTACAGAAAAGTGAAAGAAATATTAGAAATAGCTTAACCTTTAAGGTTCTTGCAGTATATTGCATATAAAACACTAATTTATGTGACAAAATAAACAACATAAAACAGAATACATTATTTGATACAACTATGATAAAAATTCTAAAAGAAAATGAAGAAGATAAATAGGCATTAATTAAAATAATCTTTCAGTGGGTTGTTTCAAGTGTGTAATGTATACTGATTAATGAATTAAAGTTATTAATATGTATGAGAAGCTGAGATTAAAATAGTAAGAGAGAAAAAGCATATATTATTGCCCTCCCTGGAGATTATTACTTAATGGAAGTGATACATTTTAATAAAACATCATACAGATAAAGCCAAAATCACAACTGCATTACATGTAAAAAGGACAGTGACCTGTTGCTATATTACAGCATATCAAAGGATTGTGACACAGTTAAGAATATCAAACAGGTTTTCAAAAAAAGTGTAATGGTGTCATCATGCAGTGTTATCTGACTGACATCTTTGTCCAACCCACTTCCCCTTTCTTTGCCTCTACAATCAAGACTTCTTTGGGAGTTAGATTTTCTTGAAACTAGACTCAATTGTCCAGCTGATAGTTTCAATTAATGAACTGAGAAGTATTAGAGTTCTAGACTTAAACTGAAGTTAAACTGATACAACCCATTCTTTTGTTTCTAACATCTGTAGCACAGATGTGATTTCTTATGCTACAACAGCTATTTTGCCTCCTCCTTGAGTTAAACATACACGCATAAACACACATACTCTCTCTCACACACACACACATACACATACACACATACACACATACAACATTCCAGGGATGGCAGGAGGTAGGAAAAATAAAATCTAGCTTTGAGTATGTTGTTTATCCCCTGAATCAGTCCCAGATTGCCTACCTCCAGATCTTCTTATGTGAGATTTTTGAATGTATCAATTGCATAAGGCACTATTAATTGAGTTGCTATTATGCACAGTCTAAAACTTTGATTCACTGATGATACACTGATAATTGAGATGATGGCTAAAAGGTGAGGAGAAGTCAGCTAAACTAATGGGGTGAAACTGAATACTCCCAGGAGGGGATATTCCTGCTTAAAATAACGATTTTTCTAATAATTCTTTGACTTTCCAACAGCACCCCTAATCTTGCTTAGAGCATAGCAATTAATATGTATTAAAATAACTATTTCACTATTAAATTTATAATTTTAGAAGATATTAATAAGTTTGAAGCCTAAATTTGAAGTGTAATAATGAAACAAACTTAAAAAAACTACAAAAATGTTAGTGAATGCACTGTAGCAAGCATGTACATTGTTCTACCTAATACAGCATGTTATTTTCACAACTATGCAATATGTGCTCAGGTCCTGAGGAAGGGGAAATAATAAGGCAAATCTGAGGAGCTAATACTCAGGGAAGATGAGTATAGAGAGTAAGAGAACAGCAATGTAAACTGACAGGTGAAGTGGGTAGGTTGCAAACCAAGAAATTTCCTCAAAGCTACACTAAAAGTTTGTTCTTCTTTGTGAGAAAAATGATAAATCAACAAGATCTAAGACTAAATATCTAAAGAATGACATTGGCAGACTTTTATTTTATAAAGATCACTCAGGCAACACGGATAGAAAGTAAAAAGGGATCCAAAGGAGAAGAAGTAAAGATTCTGTTCTGTTCTGTGCTATCTTGTCCTGTCCTGTCGTATCCTATTCTAATGTTTGTGAGAATGATGACAGTAATTTCTTAGACTGTAGTGTTGGAGACAGAGGAAACTACATGAAATTTGGAGATATTTTAAAGGTATATGGTCATATTAGTGTCATATTGTGGGCTTAAGTGATAAGAAGATGTAGTTATTAAGCATGATCCATGAATTTGGGGTTTGTGCAACTAGACATGTGATGGTACTATTCACTGAATTAAGAAAAGAATCCTAAAGTGCAAGAATGAGGAATAGATTACTAATTAGAGTTTGTACATGTTGGGTTTACAATTTCAATAAGATTTTCCAGTGGTGACATCAGTAAGGCCGTTATGTATATTAATGACTTTTAGAGGAGAGGAGGAAAGGTCTGGACTAATGACATACATTTGAGGGCTGCCTGTGATTATATTACAATTAAATTATTTAAAGTGGAAGAGACAATGAGAAAGTATATGTTGAGAAAATAAGACTAATGACTGGGTATTTAAAAAAATCCAGTGTTTAACATTTGGTCAAGAATGAGGAGGTTGCAAAAAAATCCTGGTCAAAACCTAAATAAAGATTGATCAAGAGATATTAGAGAAATAAGGAACTCTGTATTTTCGTTAAAATCTAAGAACAATTGTAATTTCAAAATTTAATTATCCGCATTTCAAAATAAGGAAAATGAAGATCACCAAGTTTAAATTCAAGTTTGGGCTAGATATAATGTTTCAGAGTTATCATTTGAACACAGTATTTTTTTATTATTCCAAAATCAATGTTATTCCTGTTACAGGCATATGAACATTAAAAAAAATACCTTGAACATAATATGGGATGTGTAGTATCAGATAGTATTATTTTCATATTTTCTTCACATCTTTTATTTTTTGGTAGAATGTCCTTACAAACACAAGTGAGATCACTCATTCTATCAGATTCATTTTTCTTTCTCCCCAGAGAAAATTACCATTCTGAAATTGTGAGTTACCCTTCCTGTTCACACTTCTTTTCCAAATTCGTGCATTTAAATTGACAGATAAAATTTTCTGTGTGTATTATATATAACTGGATGTCTTGGAGCATATATGCATTATGGAAAGGTTAAATCCAACTAATTAACATATTCATCACTTTACATAATTATCATTTTTGTGATAGTAACACTTAATATTTACTCTTCCAGCATTTTCTTTTTTTTTTTTTTTTGTATTGTTTTCTCCTAGCATTTTCAAGACGGCTAATATATCATTAGTCTCTGTAGTCACCATATTGAACAATGGATCTTTTAAAATTATTTCTTCTATCTAACTGTAATTTTGTATCCTTTAACCAGTATCTTCCCAGCCTTTCCCCCCAGACACACAGCAGCTGCCCCAGCTTCTGGTAATCACCATTCTACTCTTTATATGAGATAAACTTTTTTAAGATTTCATGTGTGGGTGAGATCCTGTGGTATTTATCTTTCTGTGCCTGGTTTATTTCACTTAGCATAGTGTCCTCCAGATTCATCCATAATAGGATTTCCTTCCTTTTTAAGACTGAATGGTATTCCCTTGTGTATATATACAATATTTTCTTTACTCATTAATCTGTCAAAGGTTACATCAGTTGATCCCATATCTTGTCTATTATAAATAATATTGCAATGAACATGGGAGCTCAGAGATAATTCTTTGATATACTGATTTCATTTATTTGGCCTATATACCCAGTAGGGAGATTGCTGAATCTTGCTGAATCATATAATAGTTATATTTTTAATTTTTGAAGAATTTCTATACCGTTTTTCATAATGGGTATACTAATTTTCATTCCCACCAACAGTGTACCAGAGTTCCCTTTTCTCCATATCCTCTCCAAAATTTGTTATCTTCTGTATTCTTGGTAAAAACCATTCTAACAGGTATGTGGAAATATCTCATTGTGTTTTTAATTTGTATTTCCCTGATGATTAGTGATGTTGAACATTTTTTCATATACCTGTTGGCCATTTGCATGTCTTCTTTTGAGACATGTGTATTCAGTTCCTCTGATTATTTTGCATTTGAGTTGTTTCCTTGATACCGAGATATATGTTTTTCTTACATTGGATATTAACCCTTAATCAGATGTGTGGTTTGCAAATATGTCCTCCCATTGTAGGTTGTCTTTTCACTCTTTGGTTGTGTCTTTTGTTCTGCAAAACCTTTTTAGTTTGATGCAATCTCATTTGTCTATTTTGCTTTTGTTGCATGTGCTCTGAGTCATATCAAAAAAACTTATTGCCCAAACCAACATCAGTAAGTTTTCCTTTTATGTTTTCTAGTGCTTTTACAGTTTCAAGTCTTTTATTTAAGTCTTTAATTCATTTTGACTTGAGTTTTGTATACGGTGTAAGGTAAGGATCTAATTTCATTCTTTTGCATGTGGATATCTAATTTTCCTAACACCTTTATTGAAGAGACCGTCCGTTCCCCGTTGTGTTATTGGGACCCTTGCTGAAAATCAATTGACTATAAATGCATGGATTAACTTCTGGGCTCTCTCTGTATTCTGTTCCCTGGACTAAATATCTTTTTTTTCTTTCTTTCTTTTTTTTTTTTTTTTAATGCCAGTACTATGCTGTTTCAGTTACTCTAGCTGTGTAATATAATTTGAAATCAGGTAGTATGATGACTTTTAGCTTTGTTCTGTGTTGCTCAAGACTGCTTTAGCTATTTGGGGTCTTTAGTGGTTTCATATAAATTTTAGGATTTTAAAAAATATTTCTGAGAAAAATGTCATTGGAAATCTGATAAGGATTGCATTGAATCTGTAGGCCAACTGGGTATAATAGACATTTTAACAATATTAATTTTTCAGATCCCTGAGTCAGAGATATTTATTTGTGTCTTCTTCAGTTTTTTTCATCGATGTTTTTTAGTTTTCATCATACAAATGGATCATGATCATGGGAGTTTAAAACAATTACATACTTTCGATTTTTTTGGTTTGTTTGTTAAAACTCCTATTTTGTGCATCATAGAATGTACTTCCCTAAAAATAAAATGAATTTATAAGGAACAGGAACACATTTCCTCATTCCTTTTAATTCCCTCTTCAATATTTTTGTCACCATGTTAGGGTCAGTGAATATCTGTGTTACTGACAGTGAGTCCTTATGGGTCTGTGGCAACCTCAATTCTTGCCTCATCAGAAGAAAGAATTCAACTGAGGGGCATAAGGCAGTAAAAGGGTCCGAGGCAAGTTTCAGAGTAGGAGTGAAAGTTTGATAAAAAGCTTTAGAGGAGGAAAGAAAATACACAAGTGGGCACTTTGGAGGTCAAGTGTGGTGTTTGACCTTTTGACTTGCGGATTTATATGTTGCGTATTTCCACGGTCTTGCATTCCTTTTCCTATGATGTTTTTTCCTATGATTCTGCCCTTAGCGTGAGCTGCCCACATGCATTGTACCCTTCTTGCACTTGGGAGGGGAATATGCACAGCGTGTTTAGGAATCATGTACACATGCTCTCCTGAGGCTTTCTTCCCTTTTCTGATGGAATGCCCCTGGAAGGTCATACTCTGCCATTTTATCTCTTAATATGCATGCTCAAGCCCACTCTTTCAATTCTTGAGATTTTATTGGGAGCTACCAATTGCCAATTTCAAGTGTTTTAATCTATTCAGAGATTGCCTTTCCCTCACACTGGCTGTGACCAATTATCATTTTCAGAAAGGCAGTGTGACAACTGCTGAACCATCTCCTGATGGGTGCCTGACATTCGTGGTGGGTGTGGGGAGCCCTCTCCTGCCCTGTTCATGCCTGACTAGCTACCTACTATAACAACCACACTATGTATTTTGTAGTGGGGTACATTTTAATTTTTCCCTGAAATATTTTAGCCACACATTTCAATATCCCAGGATTACTTTATATTTTTGTCACTTTTAATTGTGGTTGTGTTTTTACTATTAATAATACAAATACAATAATATAGTATTCAAAGGTTAACAAATGTAAATCATGTGGTTTCAAAACTTAATTTGAATAAGGTTAATGAATATTTCAATTTTCACTGTGTAAACCAAAAGTAAAATTCTAATAAAATTCACCCAGCCAACTAAATGGATCCTCCTGTCAGCCAAGGGGATTTCAAAGAAACCTGAAGAACTAGTTCAGGCCATGTTGTGAAGAGGGGGCCAGACATGCCACATTACACCCTCTTCCTTTTAGAGTTTAGACACAATGAGCAGCATTAACAAACAGACTCTTTGTAGCAATAAGAAACCAACTGGCGCCTGACTCTGGAATAACATCACATGACAGATGACAGGGCCTAAAAGAAATCAAAGTATTTTACCCCAAAATATATTTATTTGACATATTTTGGAATGGGCCTACAAAGCCATCTCTTGTGGGGAAAATTTACATCTTTATAGAGAACCTCCCTTCCCTTTCTAGGTTTTTTCCTGATACCGGAGAGATTTAACTAATAGCCTGACACCTTTTAAGATCTGATAAGAAGCCAGGTGCAGTGGCTAACCGCTGTAATCCTAGCACTTTGGGAGGCTGAGGCTGGTGTATCATCTGAGGTCAGGAGTTTGAGACCATCCTGGCCAAAATGGCGAAAGCTGTCTTTACTAAAATTACAAAAATTAGCTGGTTGTGTTGATGCATGCCTGTAATCCCAGCTACTTGGGAGGCTGAGGCAGGAGAATTGCTTGAACCCGGGAGTCAGAGGTTGCAGTGATCCGAGATCACGCCATTGCACTCCAGCATGGGTGACAGACTGAGACTTCATCAAAAAAAAAAAAAAAAAAAAAATCTGATAAGAAACATTTACCATCTATTCTCTGAAGTCGGCTACCTGAAGACCTCATCTACATGTCTACATAACAAGAAGCTTGGCTTCCACAATTCTCCTTATCTTCACCCCAAGCATTTTTTTTCCTGCTTACTTCAACTCTTGAGACTAAACTCTTTCAACCCAACTGCCAATTGGGAAATCTTGAAATCCACGTAGGACCTGAAGTCCACTCCCCCACCCCTAACAATTCCCACACTGCCCTTTGAGATGCACCACCTTTCCAGGCAAAACCAATGCATACTTTACATGTATTGATTAATGTCTTTGTAATTTCTGTCTCCCTAACCCAGCCACTGGGGCACATGTCCTCAGGACTTCCTGAGGCTGTGTCATGGGTCATGACTCTCACATTTGGCTTAGAATAAAACTCTTCAAATATTTTACAATTTGACTTTTTAATATAACAACTATCTCATGGCTAAATTTTATAGAGATTCTTTTCTAAGTGGCATTTTCTTTTGTATGGAAAGGGGGATAAACTGTATACTTTTGATCTGTAAGGAGACTGCCAGATAACTAATCAAATATCAGAACTGGAAAGGGTCTTACTATTCATATTGCCTGAACACATTATTTTATATTTGTTGATATTGAGAAACAGGAAGCAAAGTGATTTGGCCAAAGACCTATAGTGATGAGTACCAGAATTTGGATATGTGTAGAGCAATTATTATCTGAAATTCTTTTAGACATTTTTTTCTACACATTTATCTTTTCTTTTTAGTTTGACATTTTTTCTTTAAAATGTTTTACCATTAGAAATCAACTTTCAAAATAATACATATAACAAATACATAAATATTTACACATACATATATATACACACACACATACACGTGGCTTACATATAAATTACTATAAAAATAAAAACTAAAATATAAAATCATAAAAAATGCTTAATAATGTGTTTTAAAGAATACCCTGTAATCACATTTTTTTTCTATTTCTGTAAGTAAAGCTGGCTGGAAAAGATAGTAATATACTAATACACTAATTTAATCTACTAAAATGTTAGATTGAAAAATAAAAGCACATATCAAAAGTCTTTGAGATAAAACAGATATGAGTTGGAAAATAAGCAGAATAAAGGAAAGCTAATTTATCTAACTAAAATTAATGTGAAATGCAATTTTAATGGGAAGAACCATTTAAGGAACTCAGAGGGAAATAAATTTGATCACCTCATAATAACAACAGGAGTCCAATTACTAATGTAAAAATACATCAGTAAATAATCAACCATTGCATTAATCTCATGAACTAAATTATCACTTTTTGCACACAGAAACTCAAGTAATATTGTATGACCCAATTTCAATTCAAACAATTTATTCAAGAAATAGTTATCTTGGTTTTGGGTTAGGATGCAGAAATGTATGAGACTGTCACTTTCATCCTGACAGATAACGTTTAAAATCAGAGTTTCACTGTTGTCTGTGAGTTGTGTCTACATGTGTGTGTTGTTTTTCCTATTAGATGTAAAGAACTTTAAATACACCAAATTTCCAGAAAGTGACAACACTTCCTAGAAAAACAAACACACCAAGGAAACCCCCAAAGCAAACGAATGGGTGGTAGAATGAGGAGAAATGTACCATAAACAATGTCAGGAAAAACAGATGTTTTAACAAACTTGTAATAGATTTTTGTGGGCTGACACAATGTTTCTATCCTACTACATTTGACTGCCAGCGATTTTTCTTCATTGCCTAGGTTAACATGCCAAACACTGGGCCACAGCACTAAGTTGTACAGAGCCTGATGAAGCCTTGAAGGAAACCCGGAGTTCAGAGATAAATTCCTCTTAAACCCATAAGATTTTTGCCAGTGGTAACGTAGAGGCTGTGAAGGCTAAGGCTTGAGTAAGAGAATTGTGGAAAATCACTTCAAGGTTCTCTAGACAGTCATTGAGTGTACTCTATGAGCCCTCCAATGATAAGAAGAAGGGAAAAAATAGATGAGAAAAGATATTCTGACATGCAGAATGTCTCTGGAAGGACTGGAGAGTAAAGAGAACTCCATAGTGACCTGAAAAGTTGAAAGTGAGACTGGGAAGCAAAGAGAGAGAGAGAGAGAGAGAGAGAGAGAGAGATGATATAATTAAGATAATAACTTGGTTATTAAGCACAGAGACCTGTGAGAACTTGCAGTGTTCAGAACCTGAGCTCTCCTGAAGAAAAGTTCCTAATCTCATACTCAAATCATTTGAAACCAGTGGCATAGCGAAGCTAACAAAAGCTGCATGAAAAACCAGACTGGGTTCTATTATAGCCCATCACCCTTACAGAGCCTTACATATTTGTGTGCCTTTGTCTGGGGGTAAATGGCATTCACTTCAGTCTCTACAGTTATTTCCTACACAATATTTGTCATACATTAAAATTTCTGAGACATGACAAGAAGAAAGAAAATGTTGCCTTTGTTTAAAAAAATAATTCAGTAAAGCAAAAATCCAGAAATGGCTCAATGTTGGGATTATTAGGCTGAGATCTTATAGCAGCTGTAATAAATGCTTTAAAGAATCAACTGGAAAAATATGTGAAGAAATGGGAAATTTCAGCAAACAGATGATAATTATCAGAGTAAGCAAAGTGGAAATGTAAGAGATGAAAAAAATGCTATTAGAAATGAAAAACTCATTTGATTTGCTTAGCAACAGAGGAAAGATCAGGGCGGTTAAATATAGATTTTTAGATATAATCCAAAGTAAAATATAAAAGACATGAGAGTGCCTTATTTATTCTGGATATTAACCCCTTTCCAGATGTATATTTTGAAATATTTTCTCCTATTCTACAAGTTGTCTCTTCACTCTGTTGATTATCTTCTTTGTTGTGCAAAAGCTTTTTATTTGATACAATCCCATTTGTCCATTTTTTTCTTTTTTTGCCTGTGCTTTTGAAATCTTATCTGAAAACTCCTTCTCCAGTCCAATATCTTGCAGTGTTTTCTCTATGTTTTCATCAAGGTAAAAGACCTTACTAGAAATCTCTCAAAAGAAGACATACAAATGGTCAACAGGTATATGAAAAAAAAGGTCAACATCACTAATTATAAGAAAAATGCAAATCAAAACCACAATGAGATATCACCACTCCAGATAGGTTGGCTGTTATCAGAAAGACAAAAGATAACAAATGTTGATGAGGATGTGGAGAAAAAGGAACTCTTACACACAGTTGGTTGGAGTGCAATTAATATAGCTGTTAAGGAAAACAGTGAAGAGGTTTCTTGAAAAATTAAAAAATAGAACTACCACATAATCCAGCAATCTAGTTTTCTAGCTATATATCCAAGGTGAGTAAAATCAGTATATTGAAGAAGCATCTGCACCTCCATGTTTTTACTGTAGCACTATTCACAATGCCTAAGACATTGAATCAACTGTCTCCAACAACAGATGAATAGATTTAAAAATGGTTTATCTTTACAAACACATACTATTCAGTCATTTAAAAAGGGAAATCCTGTTATTTGCATAGATAAACCTGAAGAACATGATGTTCAGTGAAATAAGCCAGACACAGAGAGACAAATGCTGCATAATTTCACTCATATGTGGAATCTTAAAAAGTTGTTTTCATACAACTCAAGAATAAAACAGTGTTTGCCAGAGACTGGGGATGACATGGGACAGGAGAGAGGAGGAAAGGTTGGTCAATAGTTACAAAGTTACAACAGAAAAGAAGAATAAGTTCTGATTCCCTTTCACACAGTGAGGTGACTGTGGTCAACAAGGTGTGGTATATTTCAAAATAGCCAGGAAATAAGATTATGAATGTTCCTACCACAAAGAAAGAATAAATGTTTCAGGTGATGGATACGTTAATTTCTCTGATTTGATCACTACCAGTGGGTACATGTATCAAAACATCACATACTAGCCCATAAATATGTACAAGAACCAAGTGTCACTTAAAGAAAAAAAAGACCTAAGAGTGAAAATAGAAAAAGAGTTTTTGACACAATGTCCCTACATATGAATAATTACATATTCTGGGGAACCATATCAATGTTTCTACCTATGAGTAATTAATGTCTCAGAAGAAGAGAAAGAATGGGGTAAAGAAACATTTGAAGTAATAGTGGTTGAGAATTTTTCAAAATTAAAGAAAATGATCATTTCAAAGATCCAAGAAGTTCAGTAAAACCCAAGGAGAGCACAAATGGGTAAGAAAAAAATAAAATAAATTTTAAAACATTCTTAAAGTTTACTAGGGAATCATTATGCTAGTATAGAACATCTGTAGACTACATCTGTGAGTAAAGTTTGTAAACATCTGTAAATCCTTTTCCATAGGGTTCAACGGGTAATCACAAAGAAGGACGAGGCAGAGCTAGAGAACAGAGAGGACCCTTTTTGGTGAGTCAGGTGTGCAGAAGGTAATCAACTCTTCCTAAGGATCAGGTAGTGAAACAATCTATTTCCCTAAACTCTTCTTTCATATGAATCGTTTGTTTTTTAATGCATGAATGTCTGCGAGAATTTTCTACCGGAAACCCCTCATTCTGAGACAGTCGCCAAGTACCCTGATGGGATCTCCAATATAAGATGCTGTTTTGCTTTGTGGTGTTATCAAGGAACAAGTAATACGGTGTGGGTGTGAGCGGGTATGTGTCATATGTCAACCTGAGAATTGCTAGTGTCAGTAAACCGCTCATCTTCAAGTCCAACACAGTGATCTATTATTTTGCGGGAAGGTGGTGCAGCAAACCCTCCTGCTTCTGGGAGATGAGGTATAAAACTTTATTCCCCTTACAACTCACAAAAAAGTCCACTGTTTCTGGGGAAATAAATAAGCAAAAGTTCTTTAACCCTAAGGAATGGTCAAGACAATCTCTTGGGTCCAGGACTTTGCATGATTTCAAAGCAGAGTTTTGCTTGCACTTGGGGAGGGGCAATAAAGACTCTCTCACACGGGATTTTCCACAAATAGAAGATAGATTTTTGCTATTAGGAGAGTGATAAATACTCTCTAGGAAAAAACCCTATGTCTAAAGAAGACATATTGGGCCTGCCTAAAACTTGGCTGGTCCAGAAGGAAAGAGAGTCCTGTCCTCTGTACCCCTCGTAATCCTTGTATTGAGCAACAACTACTCCTGGGGGTGGAGCAAGAGTTTTGAGTTAGTGTTCATTGCACAGGCCTATGATGACTGTCAAAAACCCTGAGAGTGGGGCAGAAATACACAGAAAAATTGTTCAACACATCATACCCTCTCCTAGCATGCGTAACAGCAACTTTCTTCTAAAGATGATGATAATGACAATAATATCCAAACCCTTCTCAACTCCTGGTTAGAACAATTCATGTCTGACACTAATGACCTCATTGAAAAAGACTTATGCAAATATTCAGGCATAAATAGTATTTATCTCTGTTACTACTGATATCCTACAAAGGATTTTGGACAGTTAATTAAAATATATAAAAGAGACTGAAAAAGCAGGAATAAAACCCAACAATGCTACAAGATAAGCAACCAGGAACAACATAGTCAAACATGTCACACATGGAAATAACAGACACAGACATTCCAATAACTATGCTCCATATGTTAAGCTATTTAAAGAAAAATGTCAAAATCATTTATGAACAGATAGGACACTTCAATAGAGATGGGTAATATAATAATGTCACACTGAAATTCCAGGAAAACACACACACTACGAGATGAGATGAATTCCTATACACACACACACACACTATGAGACAAATTCCTATACACAGACACATACACACACATTATGACATGAAATATTCCCATAATGGAATTTCCAGTAGAATGAAAAAAACACTAAGGAGAGCATTGTTCATCTTAAATATATATCAATAAATGTTATCAAACTGAAACAACCAAACAAACATGTGAAAAACAAACAGAGAAGATAGCATCTACAAGTTTTGGCACTATATCAAATGGCCTAACATATATGTAAGTGAACTCCTGGAAGGCAAATAGATATAGAGAAGAAGAAATCTAAAAAGAGAAATAACTAAGAATTTTAGCTAGCAAAGTAGATTAAATCCAACTATATAAGAAATTTTATTAATGTAATGGTTGAACACCCTGATTAAAAGTAAAGACATTTTCAAAAAAGATAAATATATGCTTTCAACAAGACTCTTATTGTAACTTTAAAAACCTAAGTAAGTTAAAAATCGAAGATTATAAAAAGATATTCCATGCTAACAATAATCAAAAGAAAGCTGGATTGGCTATATTAACCATATGACAAAGTAGACCTTAGAATTAAAAGTATCACAAAGAATAATGGGGGAAAATATATATAAGTAACAATATCAGTTCACCAGGAAAATTGATAAATCTTAAATGCTTATATACCAAATAATGGATCTTAAAAATATGTAAAAGAACTGAGAGAATTGAAAGAAGAAATAGAAACACAGACATATAAAAAGAATTTAAACTCCTTCAGTATTTTTTACTTTAATTGTATGTTGAAATAATAATATAGAGCTATGATATATTATTAAAACTAATTTTACCTTTTTTTACGACATCTGTGGATCATGTCATATTTTTATTGAGCAGTGCTGTATTAGAGTAACTAAACGATTGTACATCAGAACACATTTGGCTAGAACCTATGAACAACAATCTAATTCTGGGGTATTTCACTTGATATTCACTTCCTTATACTGTGGTGAAATCTATAGAAAGAGATTACAATGCAAAAATATGGAAAACTGTTTTCAAAGGGTTACATCAATGGTATGTTTATATCTTTTCTGTGATAAGCCTTTCTGTGCTCAATTTGAATTCAATATAAACCAAAAATGAAAGTAAATGGATTATTTAAAACTTGAAATAACTTGAATTATATATTTTTAACTGATTATTTTTTAAAATGGCGAGTACAGTAAGTTTGTGTGTTTATTTTTTTAACTGTCCCTATATTTCAAAAATTACTCTGTGCATTGTAAAACAGAAAAAGAAAACAAGGTACGAAAACTTTATTTGGAGGTGAGATATGGGAGATACAAAGAAAATGTAGATGGGTATGTTAGATGAAGCTAATGATAAAATTTATCTCCAGGTACATGTCAGATCATGTAACTTGTCAACAGAAGGTCAAAATTTGACTTGCTGTTTTCTAGCCACTCTAGAAAGGAGAAAAATGCATTGATTTACAAGATGAACAGTGTGAAAACAAAAATGAAAATAAATTAAAAAAATAAAACTTGCTCAGGGTATTAAAGACTTAAAGTAAGACGTTTCTTTGTTTTCTATAGGGTGCTATGTAATGAGTAAACATGGCAATAAAATTCTTCCCATAAATGCATAAAGCAACATCAAAAACCTATTTGCCAATACACTATTTAATGTATATCTTCTGTATAACAACACAGCTCAATTTCATAAAATCCAGTCAATGAGAAAGCTAAATAATTCTTTCTGAACACAAATATCATGATCTTGTATAATGCAAGTATATGAGGTAAACTATTTACAGAGAATAATGAATTTCAGATCACACAGATAATCCTTATATTGATCACCGACTATGTGTTTGGTTAGTATTAAGCAGCACAAAAGTTGTAGTTAAGAGTTGCCAAAAGATAGCTGGGTGTGACACCATTTCCTTTTTCCAATATATTATGATGGACCTGGAATTAACATTCTCAAATAAAAATGGAAATATCTGCCAGAATAGGCAGCATATAGATGTGGTTTTGGGTCAATTGTCGAAATACACACACACACACACACATATGTGTGTATATGTGTACACATTATATATAAATTATATGCATACATCTATGAATTTCACAAAATGAACGTATTTCTGTAATCAGTATCCAAATCAAGAAACAGAATATTACACCTAGAAGGCCTCATGCCTCCTCCCCAGTCACCTCTTCTAAAATGATTTCTACTCTGACTTTTCTAACAGCATAAATAGTTGTTACAGGTTCTTAAACTTTATGTAAGTGGTATTGTATAGTATATACGGCATCAAATTTGGCTTATTTTAATTAGTATTATTTATGAAATTTGTCCATTTTGTTGTATGTAATTTTATAATTACAAAATCTTAATGATATAATTTAAAAATATTTTTTAATCTTATAAAAATTATTATTACATATTATAATTGGCTAAATATTTGTCTCCCTTCAGATTCATAAACTGAAGTCTTAACACCCAATCTGATAGTATTAGGAAATGGAGCCATGACAAGGCAATCAGTTCTAGGTGAAGTCATGAGGGCAGATCCCCTATGATGGAATTAGTGCTCTTATATGACGAGGAGAGTCAGTGCATCTTCTCTCCATCATGTGAAGGTAAAACTAGAAGGCAGCCTGTTGCTGACCAAGAAGAGGGCCCTCAACAGAACTTGCCCATGCTGGCACCATCATCTAAGCCTTCCAGGGTCCAGAAGTGTGAGCAATTAATTTCTGTTATGTAAGTCACCCACTCTATGGTATTTTATTATGGCATCCCAGCCAACTAAAACACATACTTATTAGAGAAATTAATTGAAATTTCAAAGTTTGAATAAAATACCCTCTCCAACTTTGTGGGTTTTTTTATTTGTTTGATGATACCTTTGGATTAAATAGAAGTTTGAATGTAGAAGTTTAAATGTAGTCTAGTTTATTATCCTTCCTTTATTGTTAATCCTATTTATAGCTTAAAAAATATTTGTCTAAACTAAAATTATAACCAAAATTTTCTGTCATTCCCCTAAAGTATTTTTATTTTTTATTACTGTTTAAGTTTAAAATATTTTAAGAATTTAGTTGTCTATAAAATGTAAGACAGAAGTTCAGAAACATTCTCCCCTATCACGGATATCCAATTGACCCAAAACCATTTATTGAAAACCAAAACAAAAACAAATCTATTGTTTCTTACTCTTATTCAATGCCATCTTTGTAATTCAAATGTCAGTACGTGTGTGGATCTGTTTCTGGATTCTAATGCACTGGTCAATTTGTCTATTTTCACACAAATAGCGTACTGTCTTAATTCATGTAGGTTTAAGATATATCTGGATATTTATCGTGTGTTATAAGTCCTCCAGAATTGATTTTCTGTAAGTTTCTTGAACTTAGTGTTTGAACTTTATAATTAGAGATAAAGACAATTGCCTATTTTATTATTTATAAAAAAAAATTTAATGGGATTTATGTTGGAATTCAAATGTATCTATAGATAAATTTGGGGAGAATTTTCAGGTCTATCATACGAAGTCACTTCATTTAATTGTCTATTTTAATTTCTCCTTATTATTTGTAGTTTTTACTATAGAAGTCTGTATGTGTCCCAAATAGTCTCAGAATATTTGTAAATATCATTAAGGGAAAATTCAGTGACTTGTTGATCTCACTTCTCTATCCTTCTGTTCTACTGGAATAACAGTTCACTAAAATCTCTAATTTTTGTCTCTTCATCCCTGTAAGATCTACAAAAGCTTCATTAGGTTTGTCTACCTCTAAATAGAGTGCAGTGCTTGGGCTCTTGGTCCAGATATTTAGCTTCCTGTCATGCACCCCTCATTAGAAAATGCGCCAAAGGGAAAAGCTGGGTCTCACTGCTAGAACAAAGTCTTCCCTCCTCTGAAATGTCATCTCCTCATTTCCTGTTTCCCCATTACTTATCTAATCTCTTTGAGATGCAATTTTTTGTTCTGCTCTAATTTTTTATTCCGCCTTTCTAGTTGTTGCTAGTCAGTGTCAGCTGCATTGACTTATCACAAATGGGAGCAGAAGGTCTTTTCACACAGTTTTTACTAATTCCCATTTATTCTGTGGAAGGGTTTCTTTACATATGAATTGCCCTTAACTATCGATTTTATCATATGTTATTCCATATGAAAGATATCTGGAAATTTTTACAGATCTATAATTTGACTATACAACCATCTCTTTAAAGGGACTGTGATAAGAGGGGGCCACAGAACTCCTTAATATTGAGAAGCTTAATTGAGAAGGTTGGCACTTTGTTTATGTGTCCCTGTGTTTAGAATATTTGCTTTCTAAATAAACAGAAGAATAGAGAGACTTTAACAATATAAAATTCACAAAGAGATCCAAACACAGGCCATTCAACCAAAGTGCAGTGGCAGTTCAGTGAAGAAAGAATAATCTCTCAACAAATGATGATGAGGCAATTGAGTACTTATATCCAAACAATGGAATAAATCATCACTTCATACCAAATACAAAGTTGAAATAAATCAACACACAATTAGTTCATAATTAAACCCAGTAAAACATTTAGAGGAAAATATAGGATAAATTATTTGTGATCTTGGGTTATGCAAAGATCTTCTAGAAACAACACTAAAAGCATGAAGCATAAAGAACACATTTGTAAGGAAAACTCATCAAGATTTTCAAATGTTCTGCTCTTTGAAAGACACTGTTAAAAGAAAAAGATAACCCATTGACTAAATGAAAATATTTATCCATTATATTTCTGATAACGGCCTAATATCCAGGATATATTTTAAAAACTCTAAAAATTCAATAATAAGAAAAAATCACCCCAACTATAATATTTGTTAGCAAATGCTTTGAACAGATACTATAAAAGAAAATATACAGATGGCAAATAAGCCAATTAGCAAATTAATGTTGCTCAACATTGTTAGTCATCAGGGAAAAGCAAATTAAAACTACATTGAGATCTCTCCACACACCTATCAGATAGCTGAATGTAGATTAAAAAAAAAAAAAAAAAAAAGCAACTAATCGTTTGAATTCTGCCTTTAGGCTGTATAAAATTCCTAATACTTTCCTTTGGAAGAATTATGAAAGAAGTACAGTCAAAAGACTCAAAATGCTCAGACACATTTCCCTAAATACGTTTTGGAAATGTGTTAACAAACATTACAATCAAATACCTCCTGGTATGGGATGAGCTTTTGGGGGATATATTTCTACAAAATGTGTATGTTGACGTCCTAACTCCCACTGTCTCAGGATGTGACTGTGTTTGGAGACAGAGCTTTTGAACAGGTAATATAAGTTTAAATGAGAATCATTACAGTGGTCCTAATCAAATGTGACTAATGTCCCTATAGGAAGAAAACATTAAAACGTAGATATGCACTGAGGAAAGACCATAAGGAGACAGAGGGTAAAGACTGCCATCTCCAAGACAAATAGGCCATAGAAGAAAGAACACTGCCATATAATCTCTAGAACTTTGAGAAAGTACATTTCTGCTTAAACCAATCAGTCTGTGATACTTTGTTGTGCATCCCTAACAAACTAGTATAATTATCATGAATTAATTCATTTAGAAATGTTGAAGTCAAATTAATTGGATTCATTTATTGTAAGACTTCTAAAAAGCCTTTGTTATCTTATTCTGAGCAGCTGAAAAGGGGAAACAAATTCTTTAGAATTTTATAAGCTTATTTAAAAATGACTCTTTTTCTATTCAAGGCCATCTTAAAGATCTAGGGTTTGACGGAAGCACTTTGGTGAATAATGAATTAGAAAACAATAATATTCATTAAGAAAAAAATAAAGCCAGTAACTGTCAATCTGATTATATAATTAAGTTAGACTTAGCCTAACTCCAAGTTTCATTCAAAAAACATTGGATCCGATTAACTGCATAATTAACAATCCCAGTGAAGATAACGGGGATTACACTAAAAATTGTTTCAAAGCAGAGACACCTGAAAAAACACTAGTCTCTTAATTATTGTAAAAATATGTATAGAATACCTTAAAATTATTTTTAAATCTTAATGTCCTGTTCAGTATTGTTTCAAAATATTTTCTTTATTATTTAAAAGTGCATTGGCTCATGCCTGTAATCCCAGAACTTTGGGAGGCCAAGGCAGGTATATCACCTAGGGTCAGGAGTTCAAGAACAGTCTGACAAACATGGTGAAACCCTGTCTCTATTAAAAATATAACAACAACAACAAAATTAGCTGTGTGTGGTGGCACATGCCTGTAATCCCAGCTATTTGGG
Organism: Mandrillus leucophaeus; assembly: GCF_000951045.1. Classification (NCBI taxonomy): domain Eukaryota; kingdom Metazoa; phylum Chordata; class Mammalia; order Primates; family Cercopithecidae; genus Mandrillus; species Mandrillus leucophaeus. The sequence continues at coordinate 765,290 of NW_012110907.1, read as the reverse complement.
AGTCTGAGGCAGGAGAATTGCTTGAACCCGGGAGGCAGCAGTTGCGGTGAGCTGAGATTATGCCACTGCACTCTAGCCTGGGCAACAGAGCCAGATTCCATCTCAAATAAATAAATAAATAAATACAGTGAATTCTGCTTCTGGATAAAATGCAATTTTGCAGCAACTCAAATGGAAAAGTTAAGAAATTGCAAGATAAACTAATTGTTGTTAAAGCTTTCAAAGATCTTTTGAAGCAAGGAACACTTGAAAGGTAGAATAAATACAGGTAGACAAAGGCTACTATTGCTAGTTGGGCTGGAATTCTACATAGATATATGTAGTACAATTTTTTATCTTATTCAGAACAACTGAAAAGGGGGAACAAATTTTTTAGAATTTTATAAGCTTATTTAACAATGACTCTTTCTGTCCAAGGCCAAATTTCTCTGAGGAAATTTGTAAGTATTTGATGCACACTAATGTTGAAAATCTGGACTTAGCCCCAATACAGGGAAACTTTTAGGTAGCAGAGAAACAAGTGTTGGTGGTCACACTAGGCTGAATTGACGAAACTGGCAAGTTGAGAGGAATCAAAATGAAAGTAATTCTCCCTCTCAACACATTTGTCAGATTCTTCAACCGAATGAAGCCAGGGATGAAAGCTAAGCTTAAAACACCTGTAAGACAGAATTCAGTCATATGATGCTTTTCAGAGATATAGAGAAAACCGACCTGGAATTAAGCTGAAAGTCTTGTAAGTCATATCCCAGGAAGAGAAAAAAAAAACTAGAGATAGACTGAGGCTTACCAGAACTGCAACCTAATCTTTTTCTACTACAGTTCTTCCATCATTAAGGTGAATACAGAAAAATATTGTCCCCTTGAGAGGGAAATAATTTCATCTGAAAACTCTGCAATTGAGTTATCCAAGATTTATGGCTTATAACACAAAAATAATAACACAAATGTGACTAGATAAGACCGTAAGACTAATAGTAAGGAGAATAAAATTACAATGGAAACAGAGCTACAGATCGTCTACATGTTAAAATGATCAGGCTTTGATTTTAAGATTATGGTCAGTTTGTTCAATAAAATAGAGGAAAAGTTTGACAAAATAATTGAGAGGATGAAAAAAAATGTACCTGACATTGAGATTTGTAAAACAGAATCAGACTCAAGAAATGAACACTAATTACTTAAAATTAACAATAAAACATATGGTTTAAACAACAGCAAAGAGACACAAAAAGCGTATACAAGATTAGAATAAAGAAACCCACAACTAAGCACATCATAAAGAAATTGCTAGAAATCAAAAAAGATGAGAAAATATTAAAAGTGACAAAAATGGTACATTTGCTTCAAAGAAACGGTAATTAAACTGACAACTAATTATATCTGTGGATGATGACACGCAGAAAATCAAATAAAAAAGGCAATTTTAACTACTGAGAAAGGGTATGATGCAGAACTATAAATATATGTCCTATTAAAGCTGTTGGGGGATAATTCTCTCTGAATCTCTCAAATTTCTGTATGTCATCTGAACATAGAAGCAGAAAAAAAAAGATTCTATGAAGAAACAAAATAAATGAATGGAAGAATAAAGAGCACTGAAAAGGTATAGATTTGAATGAATTCAAGTAAATATAGAATACAAAATAATCCTAGTAGTGTCTTGTATATTTTAACATTTGCTTTAAATTGAAATACAATATGAAATACACAATAATAAAAAAGCAAGAATGCATATATGGAATAAACTGTAACCTACTTGGCAGCTTATAAGCTGATGTCAAAAAAATAATTAAAAATAATTATTTATAAATTGTCATGTCATGGATGCATGTTATAATTTTAAGCTAAGAACTATATAAATAGCAAAATAAATATGATTAGCAAATTGATAAAGGAAAAATATGATAGTAAAAGAAAAATAATATTGTTACAAAAAGGGAAAAAAGGAGAATAAAAGAACATAAACTAATTGAAAGGTATAAATAAACTCCAAGGTATGTGTAACTACATTACATATAAATGGTCTACATTTAAATTGATAAATAAGAGATTAAGTAAATGTTTAAAATTGCCTAATTTAATTAAAAATATGTGATGGTTATAAGAGGGATATCTTGAGAGTGTAAGAAGTTAGAGGGGCTTAGTGAGATATGGTGAAGTAAGATGTAGCCTATAAACACTAAATTAATGAGAGCTGTTGGTGAAATGTTAATATCAGGCTAAGAGGACTTTAAAGCAAGAAGAAATATTAGAGATTAAAAAGAATAGTTCAGAAAAATAATGAAACCAATCTAATAGGAACATTTCAAAATCCTAAATCTGTATATTCTTCACAACATAATTTCAACAGTATATGCTAAATAATTTTTTGCATAAGTAGCTATATATTTTACGGTAGATTAATACTATTTTTTAATATAGACTAATAGTTCAGTGCTTTCCATACAATGTGTAGAAATTAAGTACCACCAGTTAATAATAAAATCTTTATGTTTGGGTATTTCTAATGAGTCATTTTTAATTTAGGGTTTTCACAGATTCATATTTAAAAGGCAAATATTGATCATACTTTAAACTTTTGCTTCTCAAAATTGATCTTCAATAGTACTCAAAGTAATGCTTTTAAAAATTGTTCCTTTTGTGGAGCAGTAGATTTCTGTTGCTTAGATAAAGAGTTGAATCCCATATTAATGCAGAAGAGCATCTTAATCTGAATTAGGAAATTATTTTCCATTCTAATTTGCATAAAACCATTTCAATGATATTATTTTAATTAACAATAACATAATAATTTACTTTTATTTTTATACAATTATTAATTTAATACTTTCACTAAATTATGGCTAGTTTTGAGAAAAAATAATTTAAAAAATGAACAAATCCTCCAAGAAGTATGGGTTTGTCTGTGTAAATACGGTGACTGGGATAGGGGTTGCTAATGCAGTGCACCTTAAATTCATCCCTGAAGACCACCACTTCTATTTTTTTGACTTGTCTTCCATACATAAAGAAAATGTGAAATAATTAAAATTAAATAGCTGCATATTGACTCATTTCCTTCTATGATTCTGAAGTAACACCCTTACACTGAAGACGATGCGCTTTTAATGCCCCAGCTCTGTGGTCTGAATAAGAGTTGTGGATAAAACACGGAGAGGGGGATCTGGGAAGAGATAGGACTCAGGAAAGGAAGAAAAGAAAAAGGGAAGAGGAGAAAAGAGGGAAAAGGAGGGGAGGAGATGAGAGAAGTGAAAAGAGAATGAAAATATTCACATGCAAATATCCGGCATCATCTTGCTATCACAAACCTACTGTTAGAAATCCAACCTGAATTCATAATAAGATAACCTATAAAAGCATAAGCCATACATGTTTTTTTTCAGAGCAGGTGACCTGTGAGTAGCACTCGGACAAATAATCCAGTCCCAAAGCAGAGCCTTCCTATTTTACATTGATAAAATAAACCAATGAACAACCACAAAACACCGATATAGAGAAGAAATCGATGACTAAGTCCTAGACAAGTGTGATGTTTTTACTAACTGAATATGCATTAGAATGAGAATGATGCCTTTTTTACTTTATTTAACCATTTTGCTACTCTTTTCTCCTTTAAATATATACTGCAAAGTAGCTAGTTATTATGGCAAGACTAATTATGTTTAATGACTACAGAAACCTGTGACTAATCTTGCTCTTATTGTGTCAAAGAAAAGAACACCTTAAATTCACCCCTTGCTTATTTTCTTCACTCTGCATGTGTTGTCTTTTCTCATAAGCAGTTTGAATGTTGAGCCAGAGACATGTTTTATTTGGTTGAAAGGCATCCAAAAATCTGTGCAGTAACTCTGAAACATTGGATACTCATCAACCCAGTAGAGGGATAGAAGACTTTCTTTTCTGAACAGAACATAATTCATCATCACAAACTACCACAAGCAGTTCGTAGGAAATCAACACGGTCCTCAAGCCAATACCTCCTTAGCCTTATCTCTAGTCTGTTTCTCCCAGGAAAAGAATTACATAGGACTTGGGGATGCTGAACACAGCAACATAAGGGAATCACACTGTAAAAGATATTGGTTCCTACAACTCAGGATTCTGTTGTTTATACTGCTATTAGGGGCAAGTTTTTAGGATGTGTGACCATTTTTCTCTGATGTCTATGTAAAAATACTAGTTCCAGTCGGATGTGGTGGCTTACACCTGTAATCCTAGCACTTTGGGAGGCCGAGGTGGGTGGATCACCTGAGATCAGGAGTTTGAGACAAGCCTGGCCAACATGGAGAAACCTCATCTCTACCAAAATTACAAAAATCAGCTGGGTGTGGTGGCACGCACCTGTAATCTCAGCTACTCGGTAGGCTGAGGCAGGAGAATTGCTTGAACCCGGGAGGCGGAGGTTGCCATGAGCCAAGATGTGCTGCTGCACTCCAGCCTGGGCCACAGAGTAAGACTCTGTCTCAAAAAAAAAAAAAAAAAAAAACTAGTTCCCATGTTAATTGAATTAGCTTAAATATTCTTCACATAGCAGGGACAAAAAGTTATGGACTGCTCTGCCCCTGATACCTAATAAAAAGTCCTTATAAATGTCACTCAAATAAGTTTATAAATAAAAATGAAAACTATGTCTACATTTTATTATATTCTAGTTTTAGTTTTCTCTTGTAAATAATTTTAAGAGAGTTTCAGCTACGGATAAATACATTCTGAAGAATTTCATTTGCAAAAGAAAGCTACAAGTGGTTACTAGTCATTTTTATGGAAAAATTAGAGTAGACCGCTATTTCAAATCTAATAAACTCATATGTTATAGATTTTTCAAATAAAATAATAAAATTTGAAATGAATTATAGAGATTTAGATATAATTATACGCAAAGCAAAAATGTAAGTAATCAGTATTTTTTTTTTAATGGTAAAAGACTTGAACAGACACTACAAAAAAGGATACCAAATGATCAGTAAACATAAAAAGACACTCACTTTTATTAGAGATTAGAAGAAAATGCCAATTATAAGTATAATTCGCTGTAACTATGGACCTAGAAGAATGGCTCACATAAGAGAAAATACCAGGTATTGATGAGTATATAGAGCAACTAGAATTCTCATACATTTCTGGTAAGAAATAAAAATTGGTACAACTACAATTGAAAATTATGGCAGCTCTACCAGAGGTGAATGGCTAATGCATACTCTATAAATTCAATCTCATTCCTGGGTTTCTATTCAATAGGACTGTATACTTATGTTCATCAAAATGCAAGTAAAAGAATATTCATACTACTTGTAATTGCATGGCACAAAATTAATATGGAATAAAATGAACAAATGCCTACCGACATTAAAGTGGATAAGGTTTTATGTTCACCAAACGGAATATTATGGAGCAATAAGAATAAACAAATTATAGCTACAACTGACAATATGAGTGAAACACAGGCACAATATTGAGTGAAAGGAGTCATACACAAATAAGTGAATGTGGTATAATTTCATTTATATAACATTTGAAACAGTATATATAGTATGAAAAGTCAGGATAGTGGTGATCTTGTGTGGAGGGAAAATGAAAGATTCTGATATGCTGGTAAACTGAGTGCTTGTTACATGGGTGTACAATCAAGATGCACAATTACAAGTGTACCCTCTCTTGATGTTGATGACAGGTCAATAAACTGCTTCAAATATGTAGGCATCTGGTATTCCCTTTTGTATCAAAACAATTGTGTTCTTAGTACAGTTTTGTTTTTGTTTTGGGTTTTGCACAAAATAATAGACCAAAAAAATATTATCTTATCTGATTCAGTTTACTATGTTCCCATTAGACTTTATATGAATTGGGAAACATTATAATTTGCACAGTAAGTTCTGTGTGCATGCAAAAAATAAATAAATAAAACATCCTGTAATGTAACACTGTAAGTTAACAGTGGAAGCACAACAAGGAGTCAAGATCTCAATTTCAATCACAATTTTGCTATAAGCAGTATTCTCCCGAGTAGTCATTGCACATTATCATGTCATTAGAAGGGATTTGAGTTGTGGGTTGGTGAGTTGTATACATTGGTGAGTTGTAAGCTTGACAACTGTGCTCAATAATATACACTGGTTGATTGAACACAGTGGAACTGCCTGTGGTAACTGATGATATAATGATTTGTTTTGTATTATGTATTTTCAGTAAGTCTCAAATTTGTTATCCCAAGGGCTAGATAAGATGTGCAGACATATTTTGCTTGGCTCTCAGTGTGTTTTAAAGTAAGTGGAGAGAACATTTTATAAATCTAGGATATCCACATTTTTTAAGAAAAAATCAACATTTTTAGTCTTTCCTGAAATAGCACACAGTTTGGCATCACTAGGCCCATATTCCCACAAAGTAAAAGATGCTTAACATGAATAACAACTTCCCTCCATTGAGAAAGTGCAACGTGCATTTCATTTCAAAGCATTCTCCAACACTTGTTAATAATTAACTCGCCAGCAGTGATGCCAAAAATCAGTTATCATTTATTGTTTTTCTTGAACAACTATACTTTTGTGGTAGGAAAATATTTCTCTGTAACAAACTCCCTGTCACAACTAGAAAAATAAAATTTAGGCTGGGCGTGGTGGCTCACACCTGTAATCTCAGCACTTTGGGAGGCCAATGCGAGCAGTTCACGAGGTCAGGAGATCGAGACCATCCTGGCTAACATGGTGAAACCCGTCTCCACTAAAAATACAAAAAATTAGCCAGGCATGGTGGCGGGCACCCGTAGTCCCAGATACTCGGGAGGCTGAGGCAGGAGAATGGAGTGAACCTAGGAGGTGGAGCTTGCAGTGAGCCGGGATCACGCCACTGCACTCCAGCTTGGGCGACAAAGCGAGACTCCATCTCAAAAAAATAAATAAATAAAAATAAAAATAAAATTTAGACTTAGAGGCTGTATATTTTAGGGAAGATTGGTGAACACACTTTCCTTTTAAGTGAAGAATTTTAAAAAGTCGTATGTAAAACAGATACCATTTGTCTTAAACTAAGACTATTTCATTCACTTGTAACCTCTTTGGCCTCTAGAAAGAGTTAAGTGTTTTATTTTCATTCTTCACAAATCTCCTATACCTCATAAGGGATACACTTGCTCTGACTCAAATGAGTTTCTGAAGAAAAGAGATATATAGGGGAGAAAGTATAATCACAAAGAATGTGAGATGCTCCCGTTTTTGAAAATATGAAAAATAAAGAGAAATCTGGAGCAACCCAAAGAGACATTGAAAGACAATAAAAGTTTATTCACAAATTACTGTAGAAAAACAGTTTTGCCTAAATTTGTCCAACAACTCAAGTTAAATGATTGGTATGTACTGAGAGCACAAAGTTATAAAATCTCCTGCAGGTAAACAAGAGGAAAGAAAAAAGGTAAATATAAAAGTTTATAAGAATATATCATGAAAACAACAACCCACTTTGTGTGTATGGCACCATAAACATATTTATTCACATTTCTACTCTTATCTATAATTTCTGCACAAATCAATTGAGTGAGAGCATGAGGTCTGGCGATCAGAAACCTGTCAAATTTCTGTACCATGTGCTTTTATATTGACCTTAATGAAAAGTATTCTCAGACCTTCACCCTAAGTAAGAAAGCCCTAAGGTCAAACTTCCTCATTACGTTAGGACCCACTGTTTAGGAATATACCAATAACAAGGAATAATAATAATATTACCTTAGGTATTGTAATACCATAAAGCCTGCTTGAAAACTGTCCTTATGGGTGTGTTTAAGTACAAGCATGAATCCAAAAGAAAAGTTTGTTTTTTTATATTACTCATGAATAATTTAATTAAAAATGCAAATGTTTTAAATTATAGTTTTCTGTGACAATTGATTAAATCCTATTTTGCATGCTTTGTGCTGGTACAAATTTAAACTTTGCCCAGGGTTACAAAACTAATATCCAGTGAACACTCTGTGTTCTAATGTAGGACTTTACCTCAACTGGCAATTACTTTTTCCTGTCATTTTTACTCCTTTTGCAATATCTGGGTAGAGTGTGGTACACAATGGAAGTGAAATACTATGTGAAAGGAAAGTAAAATCTCAGGACCTTAATCTCACTCTACCAAAGGGAAACCTTAACATTACCCATTTTAAATAGACAGCTGCAAAGATAGAAGGCCACATATCTCCCCAGATAACCTTCCTCCCAAATTGCTCACAAGGAAATCCGTTTTGGGCCTCAAAATCTTTACCCTAAAACAGAGTTCTGTTGAATTTCACCCTGATAGTGTAAATTAACAGCTTATCTTTACAGTTGTAGGACAAAGACAAGACTAGAAATCATCCCTCTTCCTACCCCAAGACAAATGCATATTTGACTGTTTATGTTTCCTTACATAAAATGCAGATTCACTGAGTAAAGTCACAAGATGAATGTGTAACAGACTGTTCCTCCACTCTCTCCTTTCACATGGATTCAGTGAGCACTAATCACAGCCTCACAAAATTGTGACCACTTATCTCACTACCTACCCTCCCCTTTGTATCTAATATGGTTTGGCTTTGTGTCTCCACCCAAATCTCATCTTGAATTGTAATCCCATAATCCCCATATGCTGTGGGAGGAACTCAGTGGGAGATAATTTAATCATGGGGGCAGTTTCCCCCTGTGCTGTTCTCATGATAGGAAATGAGTTCTCACGAGATCTGATGGTTTTATTTGGGGCTTCTCCCTTCGCTTGGCACTCATTCTATCTCCTACCACCCTGTGAAAAAATGCGTTTTGCCATGATTGCAAGTTTATGGAGGCCTCCACAGTCATGTGGAAATGTGAGTCAGCTAAACCTCTTTTCTTTATAAATTATCTAGTCTCAAATATTTCTTCAGAGTAGTATGAGAATGGACTAATACAGTATCTTTCCTTTCCCCTCACCCAAACACCAATCTTTCCCATTTAAATATTGTAGTCTTCAAAACCCTCTTTGCAAAAAGCAGGGGCCCCAGATCCTACTGTGACTTGTGTTTTATTTTCCCAGGTATGTCTTCAACCTTGAAAAAATAAATCTCTAAATTGATTGACACCTGTCTCAGACACCTTTTGGTTTACAACTACAAAGAGGATTTTTATTTCTGGGCATTCCTTCATCTTTTATTCCTGTGTAGGAGGAAAATAATGACTTTTGACTGAGGGCAAAGCTTATGTGCAAAACTACTTGATCTGAAGCAAAGAAAAGCCACAGTGATGGTAGAGCCTAGAAAACAGTAACTTGATTGCTTTGATTAAAGTGTATGGAAAATTACTTATAAGATTGGTGGGAGAGGTGCACTTTGATTTAAATTCCATCAAAACAAAACAAAACCAGCCTTTACAAGTCATCTGTGCTGATTAACATTTACAGAATTCTTCTAAATTAGCAGAAATCTTATTTGAGTCTAAGGACTCATTTTGGACTTATCTCCCGAAGTGTATATTAATTGAAGGCTAGAAATTGAGATTTGACTTGTCAACCAAAAATTACACTGGAAACACAGGTAAGGAAGACTTTATTCAAGACTCTTTCTTTTATTTGAGATGGAGTCTTGCTTTGTTGCCCAGGCTGAAGTGCGGTGGCGTGATCTCAGCTCACTGTACCCTTGGCCTCCCAGTTTCAAGTGATTCTTCTGCCTCAGCCTCCCAGGTAACTGGGACTACAGGCATGTGCCACCACGCCTGGCTAATTTTTGTATTTTCAGTAGAGACACAGTTTTGCCATATTGGCCAGGCTAGTCTCAAACTCCTGACCTCATGATCCAACCACTTCAGCTTCCCAAAGTGCTGGGATTACAGGCACTTTGAGTCACCACACCCGGCCTCAAGACTATTTCAATAGGGGAAAGAGACTAGAATTGAGTCTGAACTCCACTGAAACAAAGGTAGTAGGGCTTTCCAAAGATGGGGTGATGGGGAGATAGGCTATCTATGTTTTCTGATTGACTTTACTCAAAGAAAATGTAGACTTTCTGGTATCTTCAGGAGATCAAGTGATTTTACAACTAGGTGTCTGCTGGTATTGATCTCCTACCCTCCCTCAGAAACTGGGAGATAGGAGTCCTGTCTTCTTTCATGATAACATTTCAAAAGATGTCTTCCAGGTACATGACAAAGGCAGTTCTGGGTTGTAAAACTGGCAAGAAGCTATTTAAAAAGTTTACATCTCAGACAGCAGAGAAGTGTTTATAATAATAAGTTTTCTAAAATAAATGTTCTAAGAAAAGGGAGGTCATGGGTCTTAAGTAAGTAAGAAGCCTTTCCAAAGTTCAGCCAAGATTAGGGAAAGGTCAAGGCTGCCTTGATCAGATTCCAGAAACACCTGGGTTCAACTTGTATTATTCTGTTAACCTCATAGGGAGTTATTATTGCTTCTCATTATTCACATGAACACATCAAACAATAAAGCATGGATTGAGCATTAAAATGCTTCATAGCAGTGCCAAAGGTGTATATGTCATAGTTCATGTTCTTAAAATTATCAGTCTAGTTGGTAAAGCAAGAGTTCCATAAAGGTATTTGAACTTTGAATATTTGATATTTGGCCCTAGATACACTACAAACTAGTTTTCTCATCCACGAAAGGCAGTGCTGTTGTACCAGTTAAATAAAGTAAATTTAACTTAAAAATATATACTTATAAAAACCTATTTTTTCAGAAATTTGATGGACAGACTATTGTGCTGCCACCATCCTCATCTTCCATGATCCCCACTTTCTGATGTTCATGGGTAATTCTCTTTCTTTGAGTGTGGATAGGATGGGTGACTTGCTTCTAACCAATATGGCAAAGGTGATGGGATGTTCTTAAGACTCCCTGTGCTGGTTTGATAAAAGAAACAACAATATGTAGAGGAACTTGTGGCTCCTAGGAGCTGAGGACAGCCTCTAGTGACCGAAGTGGATTCCTCTGCCTCTCCTAAGTAGTTGTGAGACTGGGAATATGTGACTAGCTTGCTGAGCCTCAATTTACTCATGAAATGCAGGAAGTATGCCAAAGTGCCTGTTCAGTTCTAGCAATCAAGGGCACTATAAACATTTCAGAAGCTCAGTGTTTCAAAAATGTAGAGGTACATATCTCTTTTCTATGCCGAATTTAGTTAGTAAAAATGCCTTTGAAACTGTTTAAGAAATGGGGAAAGGATGCCTTATTTAATAAATGGTGCTGGGAGAACTGGCTAGCCAGGTGCAGAAAATTGAAACTGGAACTCTTCCTTATACCTTATACAAAAATTAACTCAAGATGAGTTAAAGACTTAAATGTAAAATCCAGAACTATAAAAACCTTAGAAGAAAATCTCAGCAATACCATTCAGGACATAGGCATGAGCAAAGATTTCATGACGAAAATGTCAAAAGCAATTGCAACAAAAGCAAAAATTGACAAATGGGACCTAATTAAACTAAAGAGCTTCTGCACAGCAAAAGAAACTATCATCAGAGTAAACAACGTGGAAGAAAATTTTTGCAATCTATCTTTCTGACAAAGGTCTAATATCCAGAATCTACATGGAACTTAAACAAATTTACAAGAAAAAAACCCAAACAACTCCATTAAAAAGTGAGCAAAGGACATGAACAGACCGTGCTCTAAAGAAGACATTTATGCAACCAATAGACATATTAAAAGAAGCTCAAAATGACTGATCATTAGACAAATGCAAATCAAAACCACAGTGAAATAACATTTCACACTAGTCAGAATTGTCATTATTAAAAAGCCAAGAAACAACAGATGCTGGAAAGGCTGTGGAGAAACAGGAACTCTTATACCCTGTTGGTGGGAGCATAAATTAGTTCAACCATTATAGAAGACAGTGTGGTGATTCCTCAAAGACTTAGAACCAGAAATACCATTTGATCCAGCAATCCCATTACTAGGGATATACCTGAAGGAGTATAAATCATTCTATTATAAAGATACATGCATGCATAGGTTCATTGCAGCATATTCCCAATAGCAAAGCATGGAATCAACCCAAGTGTCCATCAATGATAGGCTTTATAAAGAAAATACGGTACATTTACACCATGGAATACTTTGCAGTTATAAAAAGAAATGAGATCATGTTCTTTACAGGGACATGGATGGAGATAGAAGCCATTATCCTCAGCAAACTAGCATAGAAACGGAAAACCTAACTCAGCATATTATTATTTGTAAGTGGAAGCTGAACAACGGAACACACGGACACAGGGAGGGGAAAAACACACATTGGGGCCTGTTGTGGGTAGTAGGGGAGGGAGAGCCTCAGAATAAATAGCTAATTCATGCTGGACTTAATACTTAGGCAAGAGGTTGATAGGTGTAGCAAACCACCATGACACACTTTTACCTAGGTAACAAACCTGCACATACTACACATGTATCCAAGAACTTAAAAAATAAAACCTCTGTGTTTACATTTCTCCGTATGTCACTCTTACTTACTTTTTCACCAAGTATTCCATGCTATCTATGTGACTTATTTGATGACTAATACTGCACTAGATAGACAAACTGAATACAGTATTGCTTAAAAACAAAAAGGCCAGATTGTCAGTTACATCAAAATATAAAACAAAAAAGTATTAATAATTTGATCATGTTTATACAGAGTTAAAGGGGAAAAGCTGTTGCAAAATTTCTAGAAATTGAGGCTTGTCTTGTACTAAGAATAAAAAATTGTCTTCTTGAAAAGTGTTATGAGATTAGCACACTCTAAAATGACTCTGAAATCATGACGTGTTTAGTATTTATACCAGCATATTCAAATATATTTGTTCCAGAAACCACAAAAATACTTTGAAAAATCCAGGTTATCTTGTCCTAAGTTTGTTTCTAAAACTTTTTACCACAAGTTTAAAGAATTTCTAAGATTGCAATTTGCATTTGTAAGTCAGTTACATCTTTCTTTCATATATATAATATGTGTTTATGTATATATATGTGTGTATAAATATAATTCAAATATTACAGTTATTTGATACTTCTAAATCAAGTAAAAATATGCAGATATATTAGCCATCAGAAATATGTCATTCTTTTCTTGATCATTAATTATCATTCTTTTCTTCATAATTTTATGAACATTCCATCATTGTTTTCGTAAACTGTTTATTTTAGAATAGTTTGATTTACAAAGATGTTACAGAAATGGTAGAGTCCTCATATACCCCACGAAGGGTTTGTTCTGTATTTAACATCTGACATTAGAAGATTACTAAGTAGACCAATGTGGACACATTGTTAACTAAATTCTATACTCTATTCAGATTTCCTTATTTTTTACCTAATGTCCTTATTAAGTCCTAGTATTTCATCCAGTATACACATTGCATTACGTTTTCATGTCTCCTTAGGCTTCTTTCGGCTGTGACAGTTTCTCAGACTTCCTTTGTTTTTGAGATCTTAACTCTTTTAAGGAGTACTGATTAGATATTTTGTACAGTGTTCCTCAGTTTAGATTTGTGTGATGTTTTTCTCATGATTAGACTGTGTTTTTTGGTTTTCAGGAGGAAAACCACAGAGGTAAATTGCCATTCTTATCACATCATATGAAGGGTGCGTAATATCAACATGAGTTTTCTCTGTTGATGTTGACCCTGATCTCCCATCAGCACTTGTCAAATTTCCTTTTTATGAAGTTATTCCCTCTGCCCTCCACCATACTGTACTTTCTGGAAAGAAGCTAGTATTCATAGTCCACACGTAAGGAGTGAGAATTTATATGCCATTTCCTGGAAGGCACAGTATCTACAAAAGGTTTGTGAAATTCTTTTGTAGAGGAGACTTGTCTCTGCTCTCCCACATACCTACTTATCCAATCACTTATTTATATTTCTGATATGATTTGGATCTGTGTCCCCACATAAATTTCGTATCGAATTGTAATCCGCAATGTTGGAAATGGGGCCTTATGGGAGGTGATTGGGTCATAGGAGCAGTCTCTCATGGCTTAACATCATCCTCCTTGGTGCTGTTGTGGCAATAATGCATACTCGTGAGATCTGGTGGTTTAAAAGTGGGTGGCCTCTTCCCCTCCCCCCTTGCTGCTCTGACCACGTGACATGCAGACTCCCGCTTCAATTTCTGCGTTGATTGTAAGTTTCCTGAGGCTGCCATGCTTTCTGCACAGCCGACAGAATTGTGAGCCAACGAAATCTCTTTTCTTTATAAATTACTCAGTCTCGGGTATTTTTCTATAGCAGTGTGAGAACTAACTACGGCAATTACTAATTACTAAAATATATTTATTTTTATTTTGCGTTATAATTCATTACCATTTGTCTATTTTGTTGCAGTCATTCCATCTTTAGCCACTGGGAGCTCTTTCAGTTGGTTCTTGTGTTGCTTTGTTATAATCTCATCATTGTAGAGTTGTTTTGGTTTTGGTTTTCAGTACTTAATTTCTGGCACTAAAAGATGCTTCTCAGCTGGCAGAGAAAGGAAATGTATGTGTGTATACTAATATACACACAGACATAAATATTGGTAAATGTTTCTACATGTATCTGTCCACAGCTACATTAAAGTGAACAGGAGTTCATCCTGGTGTCTCCAACTCTAATCCCATAACACAGGGATTACTCTAGCCCTCTCTCATGTTTTACATAATTATTCAATGCCAGTGTCCAGGTATAGCAATGTTAGAATTGTTAAGCTGTACCCATGTTTTCCAGAAGATATTATTTCACTGCAAATTTATTCCTTTAAAAAAATTTTGCCCCTGGAAGTTTCTGAGAATAGAATGCTAGTAATTGTTTAATAATCTTCTCTGGAAAGGGTGGAGCCCTGATTTGCAATGTTTTCTGATTTCTATGGTGTAATTATTTCTATCATGACCAATTAAAAGCCATAACTGTGATGTTTCTGGGGTGGGTTAGGAATGCTAACATTCCCATGAGCCAGTACAAGCTGGCTCCATCACCACAAAATTGGATTGTACCGATTTGAAGACTACTAATATAAACTATACTTATCTGAGTGCCACATGTCTAAGTTCTAGTCCTGATTGGAATTAGTTTTCTGTGTAACCGTAGCCAAGTCTTTTAGTCAGAATGAATCTCTTTTTTTATCATTTGTAAAATAAAGGAAGAGAACGACCTGAATTCTAAAGTCTCTCCAGTTCTAATATTAAGTGATTTTCTTTAGAATCATTTGCCAACAGTTTAATGCATGAAGAGGAGGTAAAGTTGAAACCACTGAATTATGATTCCCCATGTCACAAAATATTAGTAAAATAAATTTAAGGTGGTATCATGGTATTTATAAATAAAAAATGTCATGGTTTTTAGATTGCCTTTGAGATAAGAAACTAAGGGGATCTGAATTTAATCTACTGGGATGAGAATGGACTATTGTATATAAGGAATCAGGTTAAAGTCATAGTCCTTTCTTTTCTCACATTATCAGGTTATGTGGGATATAGTGTATGTACTGTTATGGTTAAATTACATGTCTCCCCTACCGCAAATTTATATGTTGGAATCCTAATCCCCAGTACCTCCAAACGCATACCTATTTGTAAATGGGGTTATTTCCAAATAAGATGAGATAATAGAATAGGGTGGGCTCATAATGGAACATAACCAGTATCCTTATATAAAGATATTCGAACACAGACATGTACACAGGTAGAACACCATATGAAAATAAGGACACAAATGGACCGATGCTTCTTCTATAAGCCAAGGAGTGCCAAAGATTGCCAGCAAAACACCAAATGCTAGGATGGAGGTCTGGAGCAGATTATTCCTTCCTCCTGGCCCTGAGAAGGAATCAAGCTGGACAACATCTTGATTTTAGACTTTTCTCCCCAAAATTGGAGACAATACATTTCTATTGTTTAATCCATTCAATTTGTTTGACTTTGTTACGGCAGCCCTAGTAAACTAATACCCAAATGAATGAACTCTCTGTATGTTCATGTTTTATAGAAACGTTTATAGCTAGAGGGAAGATGTTTTACAATACAAAATAAAAGAAAAATCAAGAAAAGCTGGTCTTTTATTTTTATTTGTTTTGCTTTTATCACTAAATAAACTGATTAGAGACATTTTTCACATTATATACTCCAGATCACAGTACCTCCTATCGGAAGAATAAAAATAGAAAAAGTCAATATTGTCAAGATGCAATTTCTTCCTAAGTTGAATGAATACAATATCAATCAAGATCCAAGCATATTATTTTGTGACAACAGATTAATTTTAAAGTTTGTATAGGGAAGCAAAAGACTTAGAAATAGACAAAAAAATATTGAAGAAGAACAAAGTCATACGATTAACACTAACCAACTTCAAGGCATATTTTTCACTAAGTGAAAAAAGCTACAGAGAAAAGGATACATGCCATTATAGTTTCACTAAAACTCATAGAATACACAACATCAAAAGTGAATCTTAACATGAACTATGAACTCTGAATGATAATGATATGTCAATGTAAGTTTATTGAATGTAACAAATGTGCTCCTGTGGTGTAGAATGTGGATAGTGAAAGATAGATTGTGTGTGTGTGTGTTGGGTGGAGGAGGCGGCATATGAGAACTTTCTGTACTTTCTACTCAATTTTGCCATGAAACTAAAACTTTTCTAAAACAACAACAACAACAAAAAAACTTATTAAAATAATGAACAGGACCCTGCCCTCCCTGAAGGAATTTAAAACCTGGTTGGAATATACTAGCCAAAGTAGAAATATTTACTTGAAGTTTTTTGTTATATTTCTCCAACCAATGATACACAAGAATTGATTATGTTTTTAAAAAAATATCATTAATAAGAAAAGACAAGGATCAGTAAAGTAAGTGTTGACACTGTGACTTAGATGGCATGAAAATTAAGAGGTTTTGGATGCTTGAAGTATAGCAATGGGATTAGAGATACTGATCAACATGATTCATCAAATATTCTTAAGACTCAAAGTCCTCTTCTTGTTTTCTAAAGTAATCACAAAGGATTAGAAATGTTGATAAACTCATATATGTATCCATTTTAACTGACTCAAATTTAATTGGTGCTTATAAAGAGGCTATGAATTATCATATTCTATGCTGGGAGTTGGAGATAAAATGATGAACAAGACAAAAAATTTGAACATGGTTTTTGTTTGTTTTTCATCACTCATATGCTGTGGAGGACAATAGATGCAGGTGCCTCACCTTTCCTCTTCTTTCACTTCCTATAGTACACTGGATTGTAATGTATTCATTCCATATAGGTCACAACCCAGCCCATAGCTTGGCTGCCATCTTTCAATTGTCCAAAATAATTCCAATAGCATGTTTCCTGAGTGTAGACAGGGTCAGTAGGCAATACATGTCCCTATGGACAGTGGCCCTATCTTTTAAGTGGGGGCTCTTTTAAGGAGCTGTCATTATTACATACGTTGTAGCCTGGTCTAGATTCCATACATATAATGTGTTTGTTAATTTTCAAAGTAATTTCTCACCTATTATTTCACTGCTTTATCACAGTGATTTATCACAATCACAGGATTTGTTACAATCCTGCCAAATAGACAATACAGTAATTATAATTTCGATTTTACTTATAAAGAATCTGAGTAACAGAGAAACTAAATGAATGAACAAAGATCACTAAGGTATGATATGAAGCTCAACAGGAATCTTTGATTTTTTGTCCAATAGTCATTATATTCAGCTCACCATTTCTGAGATGTAATTATGCAGCCTACATTTACCTTTGGCCTTTTCTGAAAATGTATGCTTTCTATGGAGATCGTCTTTGAAATTAAATTAATGATTCAATAAGTTAACGATTCAATAATGGTTAAGGACTCTTTAACATTCAAGTAATTCTTTTTAAATCACCAATGATGCCCTCAAAATCAAGTAAAAAATTTGATGGGGTTAAGGTATGATGGGGTGAGACTTACTTTTGCTGTGTTATGTTATGCTGTCAAGTATATTCTGATTTTTTGTTTCTGTTTTGCAATATAAAATTAAATATATTTCCACATAAACTTTGCTATCTCTTATTTCCATAATGTCTTCACATGATTATAAATTTAAAGTTTTATTCCCAACCTCCAACTTTAAGAAATGGTTTAGGCTCTTATACAGTTTGCAATGCATTATTATGAAATTTTCTTCCAGTTTAATGTTTCTACAGTTTTTATCTTTATAATTTACTTTAAATCATCCTGGGTTGTCATAAATAAAAATCATTCCTTTTAGTACACCTACAACATCATCTTTCTTTCTGATCCATATACTCATTGTGAATTCTGTTTTCCATCTAAATTGGTTCATATTTACTTACACAGAAATAGAGAACTAAACATATGTGTTAATGGCAGGGATAGATTCTTGGAGCTGGACATGCATTTGAAATTTTCTTTAAGTTCCAATATGGATTTGTGATATGGAGTAATTTTACTTCTAAAACTTAAGTTTAAGAGAATGAGATTACCACTTATAATTTTTCATGGAAATTCTTTTAGATTACTTTGCGGATCACTGCCTTGAGCTGTCTGCTTCAAACTCCAGTTGTATTGTCCAGGTTCTGTTTCTGCACTTTGGAGCATAAAAGTGTCCACCAGTAAACATTGTAAGAATGAAATTTATGTTAACTAGTAGACTGTTACAATAACATTAAGCTGGATCATCCAGCAAAATTATTTAATAATAAGGAGTTCATGCATATCTTTTCCTGGAATTGGAAACTAAGCTTGTGCAATCATTTGTTGATACTCATAAAATAGCTTTAAACTGGGATTTTAAGAATGTTTCACAAATACTAATCCCTGTAACACCTCAACAGACAAGAATTATTTTAAGTGTTACTTTCTGAAAAGGGCTAAGATATCATCCTTTGGTACCTCAAATTTTCAGAGCTTAAAGCCAGCATAAAAAATACATTTTCTCTGCTTGTCATTCTCTAGTACTCATTCTAATTAATGGGATGCAGTATTCTCTGTAAATGCCAGCCATTAGTCTGTGATTCTAATTCAAAAACAAACATTGAGAAATTCAGTATTTCCCAAAAGGAAAGCTAATAATATACAAGAGACAAGCAATGAAATATCTTCTCAAAGATTCAAGGGTGTGCTGCTACAGACTGTTTTGAGAAATGTTTATTCTGTAGAATGTTTAACAAATCATTTGACAGGCCGGGCGCGGTGGCTCAAGCCTGTAATCCCAGCACTTTGGGAGGCCGAGGTGGGCGGATCACGAGGTCAGGAGATCGAGACCATCCTGGCTAACACGGTGAAACCCTGTCTCTACTAAAAAAAATTACAAAAAACTAGCCGGGCGAGGTGGCAGGCGCCTGTAGTCCCAGCTACTCGGGGGGCTGAGGCAGGAGAATGGCGTAAACCCGGGAGGCGGAGCTTGCAGTGAGCTGAGATCTGGCCACTGCGCTCCAGCCTGGGCGATAGAGTGAGACTCCGTCTCAAAAAAAAAAAACAAAAACAAAAAAAAACACACACACACACACAAAAACCAAATCATTTGACAAAAAAAAAGTACCTTCAAAATTTATGATGTTTTTTACACTGATTATTTTATTTAATCATGTAGTTATAACATAGCAGTGAGCTATTGCCATCACTGTTTCACAGGGAGAACGTCATGATGTAAAAACATGAAATATATTTCTCAGTGTCTCAGTTAGTAAGTTGTGGATCTGAGGCTTAAATCCAGGTCAGCTGAGCAAAAGATTTGGGTTCTTTTATTCTAGCATTCTGCTTTTCTATGAGAATATCCATCATTTATTGATTTCTTTAAAAGTATTCAGGCACTCAGTATTTTTATGTTCTCTACATTCTCAAACTTAGTAGCTTAAGGTGAATAAGCAAAAGGAATCACAACTCAAACTGCATTCTCAGAACCATTTCAGAATACACAATTTAAAGCATATAGTCGAACAGTAAGTAATGCATCACATATCTAGACATTCTCTTACAACATTATGTAATGGAAGGAAGCACATAACTAGTAAGGCAGCCAAAATACTTCCAAGTAATTAAAACTGGTGTTATCAGACTCATGTACTAAAAGTGTATTAATTATACATTATGAAGAAATTTCCATCATACAGAAAGACATTTGTACTCTCCTGACATATGATTCTATCATTCTTCATGATTCTGATTTTTTTCTTTTTTTAAACTTTTATTTTAAGTCCAGGGGTACATGTGCAGGATGTACAGGTTTCTTACAAATGTAAATGTGTGTTATGGGGCTTTGTTACACAGATTATTTCATCACCCAGGTATTAAACCTAGCATCCATTATTCTTCCTGATTCTCTCCCTCCTTCCACCCTTGGCCCTCCAGCTGGCCCCAGTGTATGTCGTTCCCCTCTATGTGTCAATGTGTTCTCATCATTTAGCTCCCACTTAGAAGTGAGAACATGTGGTATTTGATTTTCTGTTCCTGCTTTAGTTTGCTAAGGATAATGGTCTCCAGTCCCTGCAAAGGACATGATCTCATTAAGGACAGTATTCGATAGTATATATATATACCACATTTTCTTTATCCAGTCTATCATTGATGGGCATTAATGTTGATGCCATGTCTTTGCCATTGTGAATAGCGCTGCAATGAACATATACATGCATGTGTCTTTATAATAAAATGATTTATATTCCTTTGGGTATATATCCAGTAGTGGTATTGCTGGATCGAATGGTATTTCTGTCTCTAGGTCTCTGAAAAATTGCCACACTGTCTTCTACAATGATTCAACTAATTTACACTCCCACCAACAGTGTACAGCATTCCTTTTTCTCCCCAACCTTGCCAGCATCTATTATTTTTTCACTTTTAATAATAGCTATTTCGTCTAGTATGAGATGGTATCTCATTTTGGTTTCGATTTGTATTGTTCATATTTTTTTTTTTTTTTTGCAACGAGTCTCACTCTGTCACCCAGGCTGGAGTGCAGTGGCATGATATTGGCTCACTGCAGCCTCCACCTCCTGGGTTCAAGTGATTCTCCTGATTCAGCCTCCTGAGTAGCTGGGATTACAGGTGCCTGCCACCCCACCTGGCTAATTTTTGTATTTTTAGTAAAGACTGGGTTTCACCATGTTGGTCAGGCTGGTCTCGATCTCCTGACCTCATGATCCACCCACCTTGGCCTCCCAAAGTGCTAGGATTACAGGCATGAGCCACCATGCCTGGCTGATTTGTATTTTTCTAATGATCAGTGGTGCTGAGCTTTTTTTCATATGATTATTGGGCACATGTATGTCTTCTTTTGAGATGTGTCTTTGCTCACTTTTTAATGGGATTGTTTGGTTTTTTCCTTGTAAATTTGTTTAAGTTTCTTATAAATTCTGAATATTAGACCTTTGTCAAATGCATGGATTGCAAAAATTTTCTCCCATTCTGTAGACTGTTTACTCTGTTGATCGTTTCTTTTACTGTGCAGAAGCTCTTTAATTAGATCCCATTTGTCAATTTTTGCTTTTATTGCATTTGCTTTTGGCATCTTCATCATGAAATCTTTGCCCATGCCTATGTCCTAAATGGTATTGCCTAGGTTTTCTTCTGGATTTTTATAGTTTTGGGCTTTACATTTAAGTCTTCAATCCATTTTGTTTGATTTTTGTATTTAGTGTAAGAAAGAGGTCCAGTGTCAATTTTCTGCATATGGCTAATCAATTCTCCCAGCACCATTTATTAAACAGGGAATCCTTTCCTCATTGCTTGTTTTTGTCATATTTGTTCAAGACGAGATGGTTGTAGGTGTACAGTCTTATTTCTCAGTTCTCTGTTTTGTTCTGTTGATCTATGTGCTTGTTCTTGTACCAATATCATACTGTTTCGTTACTGTAACTCTATAGTATACTTAGAAGTTGGGTAACATAATGCCTCCAGCATTGTTCTTTTTGCTTAGGATTACCTTGGCTATTTGGACTCCTTTTTGGTTCCATATGAATTTTAAAATAGTTTTTTCTATTTCTGTCAAAAATGTAAATGGCAGTTTGATGGGAATAGCATTGAATCTATAAATTGCTTTAGGCAGTATGCTCATTTTACCGATGTTGATTCTTCCTATTCATTAGCATGACATGTTCTTTCTTTTGTTTGTGTCAGCTCTGATTTCTTTGAGCAGTGGTTTGTAATTCTCCTTGTAGAGATCCTACACTTCTCTTGTTAGCTGTATTCTTAGGTATTTTATTCTTTTTGTGGCAGTTGTGAATGGGAGTTCATTTATGATTTCACTCTTAGGTTGCCTGTTGTTGGTGTATAGGAATGCTAGTGATTATTTCACATTGATTTTGTATCATGAAAATTTGCTGAAGTTGCTTATCAGCTTAAGAAGATTTGGGGCTGAGACTATGGGGTTTTCTAGACATAGAATCGTGTTATCTGCAAACAAAGATAGGTTGACTTCCTTTCTTCCTATTTGAATACTCTTTATTTTTTCTCTTGAATACCCTGGCCAGAACTTCCAATACTACGTTGAATAGGAGTAGTGAGAGAGGATATCCTTGTCTTGTGCCAGTTTTCAAGAGGAATACTTGCAGCTTTTGCCCATTCAGTATGACAATGGCTGTGGGTTTATCATATATAACTCTTATTGTTTTGATGTATGTTCCTTCAATATCTAGTTTATTGAGAGTTATTAACATGAAGGTGTGTTGAATGTGGTATTTATCTTTAGTTCTGTTTATGTGATCAATTATGTTTACTGATTTGTTGAACCATATGTTGAACCAACCTTGCATCCTGGAGATAAAGCCTACTTGGTCATGGTGGATAAGCTTTTTGATATGCTGCTGGATTCGGTTTGCCAGTATTTTGTTGAGGATTTTTGCATCTATGTTCATCAGGGATATTGGCCTGAAATTTTCTTCTTTTGTCGTTGTATCTCTGCCAGGTTTTGGTATCAAGAGGATGCTAGTCTCATAGCATGAGGAGGAGTCCCTCCTTTTCAATTTTTTGGAATAGGTTCAATAGGAATGGTATAAGCTCTTCTTTGTAGCTCTGATAAAATTCATCATGAATACATCTGGTCTTAGGCTTTTTTGGTTGCTAGGCTATTTATTAATGCCTCAATATCAGAACTTTTTATTCATCTGTTTAGGGATTCAGTTACTTCCTTGTTCAGTCTTGGGAGGGTATATGTGTCTAGGAATTTATCAATTTCTTCTAGATCTTCTAGTTTATGTGCATAACGTGGTAATACCTCCCTTATCATTTCTGACTGTGTTTATTTAAATCTTCTCTCTTTTCTCTTTTATTAATCTAGTGAACAGTCTATTTTATTTTATTTTTTTCAGGAAATCAGCTCCTGGATTTGTTGATCTTTTGAAGGTTTTTTTTGTCTCTATCTCCTTTAGTTCAGCTCTGATCTTGGTTATTTCTTATCTTCTACTAGCTTTCAGGTTTGTTTGCTCTTGTTTCTCTAGTTTTTTTAGTTGTGTTGTTAGGATGTCGATTTGAGATCTTTCTAGCTTTTTGATGTGGGCATTTAGTGCTATAAATTTCCCTCTTAGCACTGTTTTAGCTGCATCTCAGAGATTCTGGTACAACGTTTCTTTGTTCTCATTAGTTTCAAAGAACATTTTTATTTCTGCCTTAATTTCATTATTTACCCCAAAGTCATTCAGAAGCAGGTTTTTCAATTTCCATGTAGTTGTGTGGTTTTGAGTGAATTTATTAATCTTGAGGTTTTTTTTTTTTTTTTTTTTTTT